>NC_056739.1:676330397-676380397 GCF_019279795.1 Protopterus annectens | reverse complement strand
CTGAGAATGCCTAGGGTGACACTGCCTACTAGATATGGGTAGGGGTCACTATGTGCAGATATGGCCGCGCCTATCTAGCAGCCCGAGTATGGCTGGTTTTGGTGGATGTTCAGGAAGTGGGGGTGGTGTGCTGTGAAGGGGATGATGGGTATTCAGTTATGTATCCAGGTGTGTTGGGGTTGGATGGCTCAGTTCAGGCCAGGCCATTTTGTGGGTATGTGCCGGTAATGTTTCTGTACATGTGTATTGCACATTTTAATGTTCACATGTTTGTGGGATTGTATTGCGGATGTGTATATTTGTTCTTTGGTTATCTTCCTGATTCACACACCGCTCCCTCGTAGACTTCCAGTTCACGTATTGTGTATCCAACCCAGTCTCCCATTGGCGATATATTACATTACCCGTCACCCCCCACCCCCATATTCTACAATTAACATTTATCCCTTCTCTAGTTGATGGCCCATGGCACAGTCAACAGAACACATTGCGTACACTACATATCTCTGGGACCAATATGGTTTTGAGGTCTACACTAACATTTCAGATCAAACACATGCTGTACGTCGCACACATAGGTACTCGCAAATACTTATCTTTCACGACATGGTAGGTAGACCCGGTTAATACCTGTTCATCTATGGGCTGTCCTGGCAAGGACATCTTGGACCACGAATGGGCAGATATTGGGTGAATGCTCTGACCATTGGTAAGGTTGCCACATTTTCATATGACCTGGATGGGACATTTTCGTGACATACATCTGAGTTTACAGGCCAACACATACCCACAGTCATTACAAAGGATAGTACTTTACTTTCATGCCTACATATAAGCTTTTATTGTTGTGGTGGTGTAGTTGCTTATTCTGTTTCATTTACATGCTTATTCTGTTTCTTGTAACATATAGATATTTTATAAGGACATACGTACTGTATGGGACTATTTCATAACATATGGGACATAATTATGTCCTACTATCACAGGACATTTCACATTTATTATGAATTTGGTATGGACACACCAGCCTAGAGGGGGAATGTCCCTCACAATGTGGGACAGGTGGTAACCCATACCATTGGGCTAGGCTTGGCAAGTGGTAACGCGCTAACATGATGCGTTTCACTTCCACTTGGTATAACTAGCGACACTACAATGGAATACGGGCACGGGGTTTTAAATATCTTTGTTCGAGGGACGGGGACTCAATATTCAGCTACGGGCCTTTGTGTTTACTTCTTATTATGGTGTTCGCAAGTTGTTTTGTATGCTTTGCATACATTTCAGTATCCACGGACACTGACAAGAGTGATTACTATTGGAGGCAGGCTGTACTAGTCAGCATTTTAGGTTGCGCATATGCAGCCGACATGATCACGCCTCTGTGCAGAGCTTGGACATGCCCCCTGCACTTGTACACGTTTCCTATGCACTTGGCCGTTATGGCCACACGCCTTTATTAATATGCATGTGGTGCTGCTGCGCCATCTCTATGCTGCACGGTGGGCGCAAAGCTAATGCCGTCCTTGCACTGAGCTTCATGAATCCCGGGGATAATATTTCAATAATATTCATACTCTAATACATTAGTATTGATAACCTTAAGCTGTCTCGGAGAATGATATCTGAGGACAGAAAGTGACAGAATTAAATGTTATTCAGTGTTAAAGGCATTCAGTTGAACATGATCAATATATATATATATATATATATTTTTTTTTTTTTTATGTACTAATGTAACTACACACATATACATATTTTATATATATATATATATATATATATATATATATATATATATATATATATATATATATATATATATACATAGGTATTTATTTTTATTTTTTGCTCATCTTCCAGGTGACATCAGGATTTCACCCCTTGCCTGCTCATTGGTTTCTGGGGAGGAATGATAGGTAAAGCACAACCAGCAGAGTTGATAACATCATCCAGTCAGTAAATAGACATTTTGTACTTTTAAGTTCTACCCCCAAAATGTACATACATAGTAGCTTGATATCAGGTTTAGATTGCAATGGACCTTAATGAAAGTTTGTCAATCTTCTGCAAGTGCTGTATTTCTCTTCTGAAGGTCTTGTGCTCCTTGAAGCAAGGAGTTAAAATGGGGTCTGGGCTCAGATTCAACAATGGGAAGTGAACCCTTGAGATGTGCATCACATCTGTGAACCAGTAAGAGGTGAGCAGGCATTGTTTTGTCATTCCTCTTTCCTCCTCTCTCTCTTTTCCAGTCCCTTTGGTGTCCAGCTATTGACTGGTTGTAGGTCATCTTTGGAAAATCAGGGTTTTATCCCCCTCTATTAATGGAGCTGGTGTAGCATGAGGAAATTCACTGTAAAATGTTATCTTGTCATTGATTTAACAAACAAATGTATATTTTGCTTTGACATTTGCCAAAAAGACTATTGATGTCCATATTATAGATAACCAAGCTAATCACATAAATCAAATTTGATGGAAAATCAATAGCATTATGAGTTAGTTGCAAGAAACAGAATTGATGTCATTGGGTATATTTTGTTGGGTATACTGTTAACCCTGAACATCCCTATTACTCACACAAAAAATAAAATATTATCTGCAAATCTGGTTGTAAAAACAACACAGAAAAAAAACTTTTTGTTTTGTTTTCAGGGTACAAACTCCTCAGCCCACCCATATGTATTTTTATTTATTTATGCATGTATTTATTTATTTATTTATTATTTATTGGTGCTTGTTTATCTTGAAATTCCAATTATGTAGTGACCTTTTTCAGTGGAGGCCTAGGGAGAAAAGCTTCATTATACAGACATCATGGACATCATTTACACTGTTTCATCATTCACAGTCAGTTTCATTCATGAGTGACAATTTCATTATTCAAGCATCTTTATATGAGTTACATCATTTACAAAGAGTCTCCAAATAAAAATATTTAAAAATTACACGGGTTGCATATGAATATCTTTTAAATACAGGGAGGTATGTGCAGTGCAATATCATCAGCATGCATAGATTGTCAGGTTTTATGTACGAATATTTGTTACTATAAAGTCTTGTTCAAAATCTGAGACATAGGATGATAATCTAAAGAATCTGAGTAGCCCAAAGAAAGGAAGGAAGAGAGGAGGCACAAGGAAGATAAAGGATATGAGATGATAGAGGAGGGTAAAGTTGTGATAATGGTACATTAAATTTTATATAGCAAGGAGATATCACAGAAATTCATATAGCTATATTAGTAACAGTTTAAAAGAGGTGCAGTTACACATTGCCCGATCTCACAGTAATCTGATCCTGCACATTTGATGATTAAGAAGTGAAGGAGCTACAAGGTGGCATAGCTGGGGTTGGGTGAAGGGGCAGCTGATCCTGTTGCTAGGTGCTAGGCAGAGTGAACGGCAGATGTTGATTGATCTGTAGCACAGTACCAGCATTCCAAACTGAAGGCTAATACTACAGCTGTGGTAAAGGATGAAGCACTTTAGTGCCCTGAGTGTAGTATAAGCAAAACAAGTAGTCCAAGACTAATTAATACACATCATTTATAAGTTAGCATACTAATAATGTTTGCATCTCATTAATGTACATGGACAACAGAAATGATGTCATTATGTAGTTCATCGTGTAGTGATGTTATAGCAGGAGAGTCCCAAGAAATGAAAAACCCATAAAAGAAAACAAAAAATAAATTTTGCTGAAAGAACAGATCTTTATTATTTTAGTTAATACAATTTCCATTCTTTTAGCTGTAGTCTGTTTGTTGGTTTGACTTTTGTTTGTTTTTTGATATATTTACCAGTAATATTAGAAATATCAGAAACAGCTTTAGTGCATGTATGGTGTAAGCTATAAGCTGTAGTAAACTGTTCTCTAAATTACAACCTGCCTAAGTTGTAAAAGGGGAAAGACCTGTTTTGGTAATCAAGTACTAGAGGACTTTTTTTTTTGTTTTCTTTGCTCTTCAACTTAAAGCTGTGTGTGGGGGGTACAGACTGGGAAATGGCACAGGGCAGGAGAATAGATAGCAAATGTTCTAATTCCTTATTTTGGCACTGACTCCTAAACGTATCTTTAAAATGATAGGAGCCATCCTGCATTCAGCAGGATAATAATAGCTTACACATGTGAAGAAATATAGAAATGCTCTCATTAGTTGGCATTATGAATACGGCATTTCTTTCTTACTACTATTCCCCACAACCCTGCAGAAGCATTTGAATTCAGGGTTCCAACACTCTAAAGACTAGAGTACCATCAGCCAGCAAATTAGAAATCCAGATACAATGCTGTCAGAAATGGTCACTGAATCACCATACTATTGTGTTAGTTGGCCTCTACAAATATGTCTTATAGTCTATTGTTTCATCCCAGTTGAAGTGGGCGGTGAACAAGATGATTAAGAATAAAGAGAAGAGAAACAAAAAGAAAGAAAGAAAACAGAACATCATCATCATCAATACATGAATTCTGTAAAATGATTAAAATCTGTCCCAGTGACATGCATTGATCCTGTTATGAACTTTTCAAATAAAACCTGTTTTTGGGTTCAAAGCTATATGATATAGCTCTGAAATTATTTAGCTATAGCCACCATATGGCACTAGCCAATGCAATTTATATATCTTTTCTGTATGTATGGTGTATCTATAAGACAATTAATAAATCATAAGTAGTTTAACTATTGATTTTAGCAACATTATTGATTATATTGCTTTGAATCCAACTGGAATAAAACTATCTCACAGTCTCAGAGTTAGAACTAGAGGAGTTATCTAGGGATTGAATATCTTGTCAGTAATGTATATCTTAATCTTTTATTTTCATTTGTTAACTGCAGTATAACTCGAATCCCAATAGACAATTGTCAGGCCTACTTGTAAAGTTACTTTCAAGTAGAGATCTTCCAAGTAGGCAATACAGTTCTTAAGAAAGCAGGTAATAAGCCCGTGTTGATTTACAAGAAAGATAGCTCATTCAAAACATTATTGGAGAGTTCTAGAAAAAATCAACCAGTTAGTTATAGACCCCTAGGAATGTTTAAGTGTAGCCATTGCACACAATGCAAAAACATTCTAGTAACCAGTAGTGTTTTAATTAGAAATAAAGAATATTTTGTCACAAGGCATTGTTGTTGTGAGTCAGAAAATGCAATGTATGGAGCTTTGTGTTCTAAGTGTCATGATTTTTATATAGGAAAAATGCGCAGGATGCTTAAGAATCAAATTTATGAACACATGCAATATATAGGTTCATAAGATGATACTAGGCTATTGGCACGGAGGCCCTTATAAGCTGAGACAAGAATTTCACCCATGTTCCCACAAAGTCAGCACCTGTTTTCCCTGTCCAGCAAAATTCACCCATGCCAATGCAGGACCATGTCAACTACAGTAGAGTACATTAGCCCACTAGGCTATTCAGCTCAATACAAAAATTGATGATCACAAATGCCCTTTTCAGACACACACAAGAAAATAAGGACCACAAATTTGCTTTTGTAGTTATGGAGCAATTAAAAAAAGATAAAAGGGATTTTATTATAGAAAAAAAAATCTTAATAAATGTGAATTAAAATGGCAAATTTTTGATAATGCTATGTTATTCCAGGTTTGAACGATTCAATGTCTATTAATTCTGTTTTAAAGCTGAAATACTATGACACTACATAGTTCATTGCTATTTCTGTTTTTATCCTTGTGTATGGTTTTACCTTGCAATCAGTTTTAATTGGTACATTGGGTCTAACAGTGTATCTTGTGATTTCAATTATGTATAAAATAAGTGTCATTAATAAGAGATTTAGTTCTGAGGAAATTCTATGGGATGTACAGAATAAAAGTGCTAAACTTCTAATACATTTTGAATTTGGAATACTGTTGCCTCCTTCCTGGTACTACAGAATGTATCAATTGTCACACTTATCCCAGGAGAATACAACAGAAAGAAGATAACAAAGCTGGCATTTTCAAATTAATGCATACATAAGAACAGATATAGTAGCTTTATGTCTCAGTAAAAAATGATGAAATGATGTAAGTCAGTGTGGCTACTCACTGGGATTAATGATGAAACCAGAATAAAGAACACACTTGTGCAGGAATTCAACTCTTAAGACTAAAATGTGAAACAATAGCAATGGACCCTAGAAAGTTTGGTCAAAAAACTGTGATCAGTGTCACAAATCAGTCCCTGAAAGTTGCATTAACACAATGTGTTATTTCTCAGCTTATGGTCTCCACCCCCATACCACTACAAACAATATTTATGTACTCAGATCAATGAACTACAGAGAAAGAGAAATTCTCTGAAATACAGCAATCTTAATACAAAAGATCAGAATAACTGAATTTTGTGATGGCACTTTTGAATGTTATCACTAAAGGATTACATTTCAGGCTGGCACCTGAATTTAACATGAATGTCACATAGACAGCAACAAACTTCCACTTTATAATATTGTATAATAATTTATCTCAGAAAAGTATTACTTGTAAGTCACTTCCACAGTGTCAGGAGTTCAGCAGATAGTAGTCATCTTTGGAGATGGAAATATCAGATGAATATAGGTTTTATTCCAACAACAAATGCTTGGATTTATGCTGCAGAACTGACACTGCAATGCATCTGGCACTACTACTGAACTTGATTTTACATTTGTCAGATAAGTACATGGAATACTAAAGTCATATCAAGGCTAAAATAACTGAAGTACTATCAACATTGATTAAACCTTAAAAAGCCCTTAGAGCTCAAGTAGATTTCTCTCTCAAGCTCTCTCTGTTATTTTTAAGTACTTAAGAGATGCTTTAAATGGAATGCCAACTAGTATTTGAAAATGTGTAGTGGACAAGTATGATAAGGAGGTCATGGATAAAGATAGAACTCTTACCTTCTTCATTAAATATTTATTCTCCATGTTCATGTTTATTTCAATAATGGTATTATGTACAATATTTAAATGGGTATAAAGGCAGAACTCTTACCTTCTTAAGCCCTTAGAGCTCAAGTAGATTTCTCTCTCAAGCTCTCACTGTTATTTATAAGTACTTAAGAGATTCTTTAAATGGAATTCCAACTAGTATTTGAAAATTTGTAGTGGACAAGTATGATAAGGAGGTCATGGATAAAGATAGAACTCTTGCCTTCTTCATTAAATATTTCTTCTCCATTTTCATGTTTATTTCAATAACGTTCTTGTGTACAATATTTAAATGGCTATAAAGTCTGGATCACTAAATTAAATTGGGGAAAAGACAGGCTTGTTAAGCACCCTTCTGTTTCTGATGTCAGAAAGATGCTTAACAAGCTTTTGCTTAAAGCACTCTTCAGTGATGATAACACTAGTCTTGCATCTGAACATTATGCATCTGAACATTAACATCTGTCAACAACCATCACAGATATTTGTATTTTACTGAGATGTAACATTGGCATTAAGACTTTTGGTTGGAGTTCTCACAGCCAAAGGATTAAGTTGTGAGAAACGACTAGAACTCTCAACAAACAGACCTGGATTTCATTACAGAGGCATTTTACATCTGGATCTACCATGTTACCTGGATGCCCATATCCTGACATGTTTTTTTTAATTCTCTGTGGAACATACAATTAAATATAGTGACTTATTACCATACCTCTCAACCTGGAAACATCAAAAATCTGGACAAAGGCCCATGAAAAAAAAGTACAAATCTGTATGCTGATTAACATAAAATTTGCATATATAATGATGTAACCATGCCCACTCTAATGGAATTGTGGGATACCAACTTTCAAACACAAACTGAAGAACAGACAGCCAAAATATGGCCCAAGAGCCTAGACAGCGTAATAAATGGTAACCTTTTTTTTAAAATGTGTAGTAATGATGTTCACTGGGAAGGGAGAAGATGATGAACCTTAAGATTTTGTTTTTGGTAACTTGCAGCATGTTGGTCGTATGTTTTATGTTAAAAGTAGAGCATTTAATGATAGGCAATACTCCAATCTTAGCTAAATACTATTATAGTTTGCTAGGACCTCCAAAAGTCATTCTCCATGTCCTACTGATCAGTGGTATAGCTAGAGTTTGTGCCCTGGCCCCGGGGATGTCTTAATTTGCTGGCTGCTGCCCTCCACCCCATCACAAAATCATGGTTGAATAGGTCCCCCATACACAGCCCTCCCCCTTGCAGCCATTCTAATGTCCCATTACTAGGCTATTTCATCTCATTTACCATACACACTGTAATGTGCATACTGTTTTACTCCTACAATGATTATTTGGATTTTATTTAAAACTTTTATTTTACATTTTATAGCACAAACACTAATAGACATCTGCTAAACAAAGTAATACAGTCCCACAATGAAAATATATTTAGCATTAAAACTTATCTCCCCTTGAAACTCACATTCATTGAAACAGTGTTGAAGCCCACATTCAAAAAAATGCATCTGGGTCTGGCCACTGATGGATAAAGATTACCTTTGGTCTGTTTTCAAATCATAGGCCCCTTTGCACAATTAAATATACATGTGTTTTTGATACACCTGCCTGATTGTATTCAATTATATTTCTTGTATAATACAGCACATATGTTACAACACGTGTTACATTTACTGTTTTGAACATTTTTCCAATAAGCAATGAAACAAAATGCATGAACCAATAATGACAAAACTGCCCAATTCAGAACATTTCCATCATAAAAGTCTACTCCGACTTCTACAATCCAAAAGCATCAGTATGCACAATCTCTTAAGAATTAAAAATCATCTAAATAATTCCACATTAAAGAGATCTGTAATTAATGAAGAGGTTGCTGCTAGCAAACAACTTTATATTTCATTTTTTCATCTACAAATAAAATGCCTGTTGACCTTGAAGAATAAATTGCCTATGTTACATTAAAAAAATGATAAGCCAGTAATATTGCAATAAGGAATGGATGCAAACTGGTAACAGGCTCATAATTACTAGGTATATCTGGCAAAGAGGACATTCTTAGCACTGCAGCAGCCACTCCCTTTAAAAGTACAACAGAGTACAGTATCACCAATCCATCTATTCTACATATTGTGGGAGTAGAACCCACAGCCTTCTGCATCAAAATAAACATTATACCTGTTTGTGCTACTAACACAAACAGACGTTGTATAAGCAGCACTAAACTTCTCTACCCTTGAAGAACTATGCAGCACAAGAACTCTGGAAAAAGCCAAAATTTACTGGGGGTGTTGGTGGACACATTTTCTGTTTTATCCCAATAACCTCTATATGTTAAGTCAAGTTACTTTCAGTGAAAAGCTAATGCAGCTATTTCCATCCTAGCTATCTGTATGTAATTTGTAGAGTCCTTAGAGTCATAGATGTACCTGTTTTTACTGTAGTCTCTAAGTGACTAAAAACAAATTAAGTGTTTTTGATGTTTTGTGGCAATTACATGTAATTGTGTCTGTAAAACTCTTACTTTGCTTTCTAATTCTAGTATTGTCTGCCTCACTACCTTTTCTCTCTTCCTACTTTTACCAGCCTGGTGAACCAATACATCCCTGTAATTAAACACCTGAAATCACCCTCCTGGAAGCCTCTAAAAACTAGTCCAGACTAGGAATTTACCCACCAGCTCCCTGAGAGACCAACCTTTTTTAAGACAGTGAAAGTATGTGCTGATCTAGCTACTAGATCTTTGTATCAATATTTAAGGTTTAAAGACTCTGCTACGTTAGGCAAGCTTCCCACTCAAGATAGCCAGCAGCCAACACCCACCCATTTATCTTATTTCTGTTCTTTTTAGCTAACCCTTTTATCCAGCCTACTCTCTCTTTTTTAATAAGTAGCCTAGCCACCTTTCTCCTGTAGCCTGCCACCCTTGTATGTGAGCATTTGCTGCAATTAAGTGACTGCCCACTTGGTGACACTTTACCATAAGCTTTCTGCATCTCAATTCCTACACTTATTTCTTTACTATACCTCCCCAACTGTGTTTTCAAGCTTATACTTTTCACAGACTTATTCTTTTATCTTTCCCACCCTTGTCCTAGGGACCCTTTAACCACACTCTTATTCTCTGGCATGCGTACTTTCCTCTTTCTAGCCTCTTAACTTATTTCTACATTCTCTTACTTTCAGACTTACCTACAGAATTCTCCCACTCTATAGATTGTCATCCTCGATAGTCCACTCTCTTGACTCTACCCGCTCTGTTTACCCTTCAGGCTCATTCCGCTCCCCTACCATGCCCCCAGTTCCCACCTGCCCCCAGTGGTCCTACATTTATTCATCCATAGACACACCCCCTACAAACCTAATCCAATCATACTAACCTTATCTTTACCACACCCAGTCTTTATCTCTTAAGACACACCACTGATACTTTATCTTTCATCCCCTTTGGCAATATGCACCACCTACTGCCACATGTCCTAACCTACCTATAAATCCTATCTCAACTTTAAATTCCCACCTCTCTATAAATATTATATTCTCCTCAATTATGCCATACCAATTACAACTATTAATAGTAGTCTCTCTCCTACTTGTTCTAACTACAACCTACCTCTTAACCTCCTATGAACAACCCCTCTACTCTACCCTCCATGTCCCTTCCAAACACACTTTATCACCTACACTAGCCATATCTCCAAACGTCATTAATTTCATTTGCAAACCCAGTACTTACTAGCTAAATATCACCGGTTAGTACACATCAAATATAGCAACCTAAAAAATAAAAAAAAACTGTTCGACTTCCATTGTAAGCCTCTCCAATCTAAGCACTTTACATTCTTCCACTCCTTAATAGATGGGGACATTCATCCTAACCCTGGACCAAACTCTACCCATATCACCGCAAACTGTAACCTATACAAAACAAGCCCCCTAACATAGACCAAACCTTCCAATTCACTCTCTATAGCTCATCTAAATATACATAGTTTCTGCAATAAAATAGCTCAAGTTCATGCCCTTCTAGATGTCCACCAGTTTGACATTCTTTGTTTATCAGAAACATGGCTTAAACCCATAGTAAAAGACAATGAAATCACCCCCCCCCCAGGTTATAGCATCATTCAACTTGACTGCACAATCAAAAAGGTGGAGGGGTAGCAATTCTCTACAAAGCAGAATTACAAGTTAGCACTGTAAATCTTACCCTACCATTAGATAATAGTGCCGAAATAGTTATCTCTAAACTCCAGCTTAACACACACAAAGCCATAAACATCATCTGCTCCTATCTTTCCCCTGGAAATAACAATAGTATACTTGAATACATTCTAAACTGGCTTTCTACTAACCTCCCTCAAGAAACCATAGTCCTAGGAGACTTTAATATAGATTGGAATTCATGTAGCAGCACTAACCACACCACCCTTATTAACCTGTATGGTTTCTCACAAGCTATAAACTCCCCCACCAGAATAAATAAACTTAACAATAAAGAAAGTACCTTGGATTGGATACTCACTAATAGTCCACATCAAACCTATACAACAGGAACCCTTCCAGATGACATAAGTGACCATTCACTGATATATATTATCAGACATAAAACTAGCCTAACCATCCCTAGCACTATCAGAACAGTCCGCACCAAAAAACGTTTTAACCCCGAGCTGTTCCAAACAGAACTTGAACAATGCAATTGGGCACCTCTAAAAACTCTCCCTATAAATAAAGCAGTTGAATACTTTAACACCGCTTTCTTAACAATCCTAGACCATCACGCCCTAATACACTTTATTAGAATTAAAACTAAACCAGCCCCTTGGCTCTCAAATAATACTAGAAAACTAATCCTTTGCAGAAACAAATCCTGGGCTAAATGGCGTACTGCAAAGAATACCACTGATCACCAAACCTTTAGACAACATAGAAATATTACAAAAAAAAAGCCATCCTGCTAGATAAAAAGAACTATTATCTCCAACTACAACAATCCTCCCTCAAGGAACCACAAATATTTTGGACTAGTATTAACAAACTTCTATACCCAAGTGAAACTATCACCCCTAACCCTCTAGGCTCCAACCCTGACTATCCAATACAGCCAATGCCTTTAACTCTTTCTTCACTGATACTATCCAAAATCTTGCAAACCATCTGTCCCCTGACACCTCTAATTTGCCTACTTCCACTACCACCCCCCATTATTCCATTTAGAACCAGTACCCACATCCTACATCTGCTCCCTAATCCAAAAGCTAAAACCAAGCACTCCCTCAGCTGACAAACTCCCAGCAGAATTCCTGCAAAAAGGAGCTAAAGCTATTGCTTATCCCATCTCCATACCGATAAATAGAACCATAAAGGAAGGTACTATCCCATCTATCTGGAAAATTTCTCATATCATCCCATTACATAAGGGCGGGAACTCCAATGACTTTTTCAACTTCCGTGCCATAGCTCTACTCTCCCCACTTGCAAAAATAATGGAGAAGTGTATTCACAAACAACTACTTAACCACCTTCTCCATCACAATCTACTAGCTAACTGTCAACATGGTTTCCGACCATTCCATAGTACCACCACTGCCTTGTTATCCTTCACTAACTGTATCAACAAAAAACGCAACAATAATATTCTTTCTTCTGCATTATTTGTTGATTTATCTAAAGCCTTCGACATGGTTAGTCACCAACTCCTTCTACACATACTGAAGTCCCTTTCACTTGACCCTCTATCTATGAATTGGTTCACATCTTACCTTGAAAACAGACAACAGGCTGTACTCTGGCAAAATAAACTATCGAATCACCTTCCTATCTCACTAGGTGTTCCACAGAGCTCCATACTAGGCCCACTCCTGTTTTCCATTTATATCAATGACCTTCATCTAACCATTCCACTCTCTACCTGCTTTCAATATGCAGATGACTCTACTATAATCTGTTCAGCCACATCCCAGGCCGAACTTCAGTCTCTTACACAAAAAGCTTTCAACACTGTAGAACAATGGTTCTCTAGCCGCTGTCTCCTTCTCAACCCCCAAAAAACTAAACTTTTACTCTTCACACCTACCCAAAAATCCACCCCTCTACATATCACTCTCACATCCAACAATGGTACTCTTATTTCTCCTGACCCTACCACCAAACTCTTAGGAATTACAATTGACAATAACCTAAACTTTGATACTCACATAAATTCCACAATAAAATCAGTTAACTGAAAACTAGGATCCCTCTACAAAATCAAACCTTTTCTTACACCAGCAGCTAGGATCGCTATAGCCAGAACCCACTTAATCTCAACCCTATTCTATGCTTCTCCCATATACACAAACCTCTCTAAAAATAACCTCAGTAAACTAGCTATATCATATAACAATATTGCTAGATTTGCTACAAGCTCTCCTTTCAGAACTCACCACTGTATGAATCTAAAACAACTAGGCTGGTTAGAATTTCTTAACCAGCTTCGAATTCACCAACTTACAATAGCCCATACAAGCATTTATCAACCCATCAATGCTCCAATACTCTCTACCCTCATTATACCATATAATAACCTCAAGATTATACACTCCTCAAACAAAATGTTGATTAATACTACCAAATCAAAAAATTCAGCAGGTGACTCTTTGTTCTCTAACTCTGTTGGAAAAGTATGGAATCAACTACCACATGACCTTACATCTCAGACCTCTCTTCCACTTTTTAAAAGGAATCTAAAACTATATCTCAATAACAACTGGTTATGCTACTGTACCAACCTTTCATCCTTAACTCTCTTTTTCAGACTACATCCACTACAATCCTCCCTACAATGCCTCTATATACTATGTTCTGCATATAAATCTATGTTACTTAAATATTATTATTGCCATTTTGAGTAGTACAATTATGCACATCTTTTGGAAAAAAAATATATATTTTTGAGTTTTTAATTCATTTTTGAAACAATGGCTACTTTTTGTTGTTGTTGTTACTTTTTTAATTTCTGCATGTTTTCCTGGAGCTTTTCTCCCTGGGCCTCTACTGAAAATGACATGTATCCAGTTAGACTAGCCCGGTCAACAAATGTAAAATAAATAAATAAATAAACATCGCTTGTATAATCTTAGAAAGTTGCTAGAATAAAATGTTTTGTGTTACCATGCATTTCCTAAAAGACAGGAAGACAAACTTAGATGGCTATCATTATTTAATGAATTCCGTTCTCACAGGTTTGCCAGAAACCACAAATTTTAAGAGGAACAGACCAAAGTATGAGACAAACAGTCCAGACATTGGACAATTGAGACTCCTTGAATCATAGACAGTGAATACATAAATCAAGTAACTCTTGCAAACACATACTGGCATCCGGCAAGTGAACTAAGTAAACACTATCTCAGGAAACAGCATGGTCAGCACAAGCAGTGAATAAATTGCAAGCAGCGAATAAATAAATCAAGCAACTCTTGCAAGCACATACCAGCATCCGGCAAGTAAACAATATGGCAGTAAACAGCATGGTTAGCAGGCGTGAATAACCATCCTACCATAAACAACATTTGTTAGAGAAATATATGCAATCTAAATGTACATTTCACTTGCTTAGGATTCTGTAAGTTCCATACATAGTCAACACTAACAAGCACACTTTTCTTTATGAAAACACCATTTACATCTGTATGGGGAGAAATTCACAACAACAATAATAATAATTACATAGCATGACTCTTCTTATTTTTAGAATTTTAGAATTGTCTTAAAAAATGTGGTGGCAACATGGTCTTTGGACCAGTACCGGAACTGCCCATAAAGGCCAGATGTCAGCAATATTTTTTTTCAGAAATTACATTTCCAAGATGCTGAAATGAGGGTTCACAAGCAGTGGAGTTAATTCATCAATAATCAACAAATATATGAAGTTGACTGCTGGCAATTTAAGAAGAGCACCCCTACCACCCCACCCTCCACCCTCATGTGGGACTGCTGTGCCAAGTCACATGATGGGTATGTTATTCCTCAACCATCTCAGGCATAGGTTCATAGGTAGGTACTAGGCTATTGGCCCTGGGGCCTATACAAGGCCAGCCAAAAAGGTACCCTGGCTTTTGCCACCCAAGAAAATTATTTTCCTGTGCCACTGTTGAGCAGAGCCACAGAGGTGATCCCCGTGGTGAATTTCCTATTTCCCACCCAATCATCAAGATTTTTCTTGAAGAGTGCTAAAGAGGAGCTTTGGTTGATATAGATAAGTAGTTTATTCCAGAGTATGGGAAGTCTCTGAGACAGGAATCTATCCCTCCGGCATGTTCTGTTTATTGTGGTGACAAGGTTTAGGTCCCTAGGGCATGTAGCTTGGAGGGATTGGGATTTCTTTAAGTGGAGCATGTCCAACAGCTCTGGGTTTGACATAGCTTTATATGTTAGGCAGAGATCACCTCTGAGTAGGCAATATGCGATGGAGTAAAGCAGGAGTTTTTTGAGATGGTCTGCATAGGGCATCTGTTTGAGGCCGGTAATCCTCTTTGTGAGGTATTTCCAGTTGTTGTAGATGGCTTGTGAGGTACATACCAAACGGGGAGTTGTACTCTATAATGGGTCTAATGACTGATGAGTAGAGGGGAACAATAACCTTTTTTTTTCTGGATGAGAAACCTTTTGTGATGAGGTGTGCCACGTAGAAGGATTTCCTGACTACTGTGGCAATGTGATTATCAAAGGAGAGACTACTGTCCACCTGTGTCCCAAGGTCTCTTATCACACTTTCCGTGTTAAGTATACTACTGCCTATGTTGTAGTCCATGGGTACAGAGTTTTTACCAAAGGGGATGACAATGCACTTTTTGGCATTGAGCTTGAGGCCATGGCTTTAACACCAGGCATCTGTCACAGTGAGGCCCTTTTGTAGGATGTCCACATCATTAGGAGTTTTGATTATGGCTCCTAGTTTGCAGTCATCTGTGAACTTCATTAGCCAAAGACCTTCTGTGTTAGCCTGTACTTCAAAGAAGTAGATACCAAACAGGAGAAGACCCAGGACTGAACCCTGTGGTACTCCACTTGTCACTGGTCTGAAGTCAGATTTGGAGTCTGCTACTTTCACAGTGTGGGTTCTGTCAATGAGCCAGTTGGCAACCCATCATGTGACATAGGGATTTATACCAAGTTTAGTGAGTTTATCTATAATTCCAGACTGGGGGATGGTGTTGAATGCCTTGACAAGATCTAGATAGGCTGTGTGAACCACCGTACCCTTGTCTACGGCTTTGGTGACTGCCTCAAAGATGTCTATCGGGTTTAGGAGACATGATCTGCCTTTTACAAACCTGAACTGGATGGGGTCCAGAGTTTGGAGATTACCAATGTCTTTGTTTATAAGTTCCATGATGATACGTTCCATGGCCTTGCAGACCAGGCTCATCAGGCTAATGGGGCGGTAGTTCCCGGGGTCCATGGTGGCTCCCCCTTGTGGAGTGGGATAACCGTTGCTGTGTGCCATTCAGCAGGCACAAAGCCTGAGGTGAGGCTATGATTGAACATGGTACTTAGGTGGGGTGCCAGTTTGTTCTGTATTTTGTGTAGAACGCAGCCTGGGATGTTGTCTGGTCCCATGGATGCTGTGTTCTTGGATTTGGAGAGTGTGGTTTTTACCTGTATAGCCATGATTACAGGAACTTTGCATTCTTCTGGTATAGAGATGGGCTCTTTGGGTTGAGAGGGAGGTAAAGTTAGCACTGAATCTGTCTGCCAGGATGTTGGCAATATCAGTTGGGTCTGTATATTTAGTGCCATTGTGCTGTAACTCAGAGCAGATCTGAGTGTTGCCATGGGGATTCTTCACATAGCTATAGAATGCTTTGTGGTTGTCTTTAGAATCAGTGGCAATTTTTTTTTGTAACTAGCTTTGGAGGATTTTATCAGGGATCGCAGCTTCTTACTGAGGCTGACCAGGGAGCTCCTCCACACATGGGATTTTACTCTCTTTTGCAACAGTTTCTTCCTTCTGTTGTGCAATTTGTTTATGGCAGGGGACCACCATATTGGCTTCATTTTTTTGGAGGATAGCGTCTTGGTTCTGTTTCGGATAGCATGATCCATGCACTCATGTAAGTACTTATAAAGTGCAATTGTGTAGGATTCAGTAGTCATAACTATATTGTCCATCTGCATGGGTGTCATGAAGTTCGACACTTCTGTCTTAAGAAGCATGAAGTTGGCTTTGGAGAAATATTTTACCGTGGTTTCCTTAATGGGGGGGGGGCAGGCGCAGGATGTGGATATCTAGGGTAATTAGCTTATGGTTGGATCAGACCAATGAGGTGTTGACTTCAGGTGTGGAACACCAGTCACTCATGTTGGTAATGACTGGATCTAGGATATTGTTGCCCCTGGTGGGGGTGTGGATAAGTTGATCCAGGGCATAGGAGTTTATGAATTCCAGAAAGCGTTGAGTGAAGGAGTTGGTAGATGAGTAGTTTTCCCAGTTAATGGTGAGGTAGTTGAAATCGCCCATTATTAGGGTCTTGGTTGAACCCTAATATTTTCCAGTACATAAAGAAAAGAGGAGTGGGAATCCTGGGGCATGGTGGGTGATCTGTAGCAAGCTACAATTTGGATTGCAGTTTGCCCAGAGTTAGTTGCACTTGGATAACCTCGGCTGCATTATGCTGAGCAACTAGCCTGGAGGTGTGGATATCCTTAATGAATATGGACACACCTCTGCCTTTGGTGTTCCAGTCCAGGTTACATGGCCAAAAAGTGTGGTATGAGTTATAGCCTGGTAGTGCAGGGGTCCTCTCTGGCACCTTGAACCAGGTCTCAAGTCACTGCACAGATATCGATGTTCTCCATTTTAAGGAGTGCCTCGAGTGAGTGCATTTTGAGATGTAGACAGCATTGAATAGCATCACCCTCAGTTTTTGCTTGCCTGTTCCTGTTACGGTGGTGAATTCGTCATTTAAACATTGCCTAAAAAAGGCACTATAGGGGTGGCAAGACCCTTAGCCAGTATCCGGAATCCCAGGGGTGAGAGGTGCAGGCCATCTCTGGCAAAGCATTGTGGTCTGTCGACCATTTCATCCCAGGCAGACAGATACTGGATCCCTTTAGGTGGCACCAGAAGCTTAGCCAATTGTTGAAGTCAATCATTTTGTCCTTGTACTACGGCATCATTCTGGGTGATGGCAGAATGCTACTCAGGGCTAGGGTCATACCTGCCTGGGCTACAAGATTGGAGAGCTCTTCCATGTCTCTTTTCATGTAGTCCAGGAAGATACATCTCAGGTCGTTCACACCAACATGGACAATGACAGAGTCATATTTGTACTTGTTGTGGAGTGACCTGAGTGCGTGGGTTATGTGGCGGATCCTGGCACCCGACAGGCAGCTGACAGTAACCTTCTCCTTGTTTAGCCTGGTGAGTGGGACATCAGTGTGCCTGACTATAGAGTCACCTATGACTAGTGTGTTGGATACATTGTTTTGCCTTATTAGCTGTGGTTGAGTGGCACATTGAGTCTGCGGGCTATGTGTCATTTGGGTTGTGTTGGGGGATGGAGGCGGCTTGCGTTTCTGCTTTGGAAGTCTGTTGCTTAGACATATTATTATTGAGAGTCTCTGTGAATGTTTTTGTGTTAGTATGTGTGGATTTTGGTGGTGTAGATTTAGTGAGACTATGTGATGAGTGTGGTGTGGTGCAAGTGTTTACCTTCTCCTCTTGACTGTCAAGTTCAGTCTTGATTGGAGAGAGCATTACCTCCAGTTTGGCTAGATAAGTGCATCTTTCACAGGTTGTAGTGCTGAGTGGTAGGAGGAGAGAGTTGTCTGTGTACATGAGGCAATTTTTACATTGCCCCAAGATGCCCAGATTCATCAGATAGACAGGAGAGAACACTGGGAGCTGACCCTTGGACATGCCTGAATAAAAAATTATTTTCCTCTAGATAAGTGAGGAAAGTGAGTACAAGGGCTGTTTTTCTCTAAGCAAGTGAGGAAAGTAAGTACCAAAACTGTTTTCCTCTAGGTAATGAGAAAGGTTGAGTGCTACAGTAATTAGTAGCTTATTTAGTGCTTACAAGTTCTGAACAAGTGCTGAACACAAATAAGCAAATTCAAGTGCTAAAACTAAGAATCTGTATCTGCACTAGATGAGTTACAGGACAGAAACAAGTGCAAATGCAGGCTTTCAAATCAGAAAGTTGAGAGAGATGGCAAAACTGCCCAAACGGTCAATAACTACAATTTGTGGGCCAGAACCACTCCTTACGTGGTAGATAGGTTACCTAGTGCTTACCACTCCCACTGATAAGCTTGAAGGCTTCCCTCTAACACAGAAAGCTTGGGGGGGACTCAGAAGCTTACATACAGTCCTGGATACAGCAAATCTGAATCTGGACTGCACTAGTTACAGGAAAGGTATTATTTTTAATATATATATATATATATATATATATATATATATATATATATATATATACACAGAAACGTAGCTAAAACAGCAGTAAAAACAATTCAAATGCAGTTCAAGCTAGCACACTTGAGTATGTAGCAATGTTAGACCAAACAGTTTTAAAAATGCAATTAAATTAAAAATGACTAAAACAAGTGCAGAAGGAGTCTATTAGGTAGAATGAGGTAAAGAGATGGGACTGGGGGGGGGGGGAGTGTCCCAGAACAAATCTACAACAAGACATGAATAGGGAGGGTGGGTATGGGAAAAACACTTTCAGCAGATATCTGAAAAACTATTAGGGAGGGTGGGTATGGAAAAAACACCTTCAGCAGAGATCTGAAAAACTATACAGTGAAGCAAAAATAACAGTGCACAACTCTGAAGTCAGCCAGCAATGATAGAAAATTAGTCAAGCAACAATTATCAGTACACAACTCTGAAGTGCCAGAAAAATATACTTAGCCTTGTATATCTCCATATAGTTTGAAGAGCACTTGTCAGGACACAGGAAGGCTCCAGCATGCATGCCTCTTCCCCTCGGTTTACGTTGAATGGAGCAGCTGTTCCTGCAAAGCATGGGTGATGTAACTTAGCTTAAGAATTACTGCAACAAGACTTTGTTCTGCCTGCTGCTGGCAGAAGTCACCACCAGTCTTACATCCAGTATGAAAAAGGAGCAGCTGATTAATTTAACAGAACTGGATAAGACAAGAAACAACCTTATGCAGAATTGTTGACCTGCATTCAGTTTCTAACACACCATTAACTTACAAGAGGTCGGCCGCTATAGATTTGTTTGCAAGGTTCTCCACAGTATGTTTTAAGTCTTAGTCGCTTGTAATGTGTTGCATTCAAAATTATCAGAGTGGAGCAAATTAATATGCCAGTGCATATTTGCAAAAGGGCACTGCATAGTTTTTATGAAATGCATGAGTGACACACAGTTTAGCAAGTTAAATAAAAAGAAACATGTATGTAAAGGCACTGGGAACAGAAAAAAGGGCTTAGGTAGGTTGATTTATTTATTTGCTAGACAAGGTGGTTTCTACAAACATAGGGTAGATAGTAGATAGACAGACTAGGTAACTTGGCATGTTACTGCTTCACATAATTTTCAAAGCACGCTGAGCACAAATGGTTCTTAACATCTTAAACCAGGTAAATGATAACCACACTGCTCAACCTCTGAGTCCAAGAATTCTGGACAAAGCCAAAAATAATGATGAAGCACAAGCAGTGAATAAATAAATCAACAAGTCTCCAAGCAATACGAGCGAAACTTAATCAGAACTAAGTAAACAATATGGCAGGAAACAGCATGTTGAACACTAGCAGTGAATAAATAAATCAACAAGTCTCCAAGAAATACGAGTGAAACTTAATCTGTCAGCACCTCTTACAAGCACATACCGGCAAGTGAACTAAGTAAACAATATGGCAGGAAACAGCACCTCTTGCAAGCAGTGAATAAATAAGTCAACATCATAAACTAGCTACGCGCTAGCAAAACTTAATCTCTCAGCACCTCTTGCAAGCACATACCAGCAAGTGAACTAAGTAAACTTGTCTGTGAGCAATATGGCAGGAATAGCAATATGGTTATGTAAAATACAGCACATACATACCAGCAAGAATTAAGCAAAACAGCCGCCAATGCCATTTCGTTCACCCACGGATCAGTAACGTGATCTGGACGTCATCGCGTCCTGCACGATGACTAAAAAAAAAACCCAGGAAATTCAGAAATTAAAGGGGTCATACAGGAATTCATGTCACCCTGATATTTTGCCCTCAAAACCATCATTTACAGAGGAAATCGGTATGGTTGAGAGGTATGAATTAGATATACTAGTGTCAAGGGGGATTAACAGAATATGCTAGTATATAGACAAAACAGAGTTTGAAGTAACCTATAGACAAAGGTACTCAAAGCAGTAATTGTCAGAGGAGTCCATATTGGAATGTGGCTCTTAACAACATCAGAGTAAGAAAATAATAACTTGCTAATTGTTGAACAAAAAAGCACTTATCACAGTTCAATAATTCTGAAACATTTAATCCTGAACAGCAGGAGGCTATTTAACACCTTTGCTTCCTGAGATCTTCTAAGCCAAGAAACCTCTTGCTTTCTAATAGCTTTTCTCTAAAATATTTCACTGAAAATGCACTTCATTACATTTATAATGTCTGACAAACTGCGTGAGTTATACAAATATAAAGTATGAAAGCTCTTTGGTAGCCCATGGACTACAAACTGGTGTTAATGTCAAAGGTCTTTCTGGCTGTAGATGCTGATTTTATACTGTAGATTAAAAAAAAAACATATTTTGCTTGCCAATAATATTAGTGTTATGGTCAAACAAAGGAGTATATATCTGGAAGCATGCAAGATAGATTCAATATATCACTAAGGGAATTGCCCAAGTGTTCTAGAGCTTTCTAATGATGCATGATAAGAGAAGATAGCATGCTGCTGTTTTGTGATAGTGCCAAATCTATAAAAATTATGACAAAAGCTTCACAATATTTCAAAACAATATTAATCTACAAAACCACGTGTGTTACGCAGCAAGTATCAGTGGCAACATTTGATGCCTTAATGTTTTGTATAAGGTGGCACCATCTGTTCAATTGTGGGTCATACAGCTTCTATGACATTAATGTAGTTATGAAAATATACCTAATCTGTGCAACATCACAGACAGTGGTGCTGTGTGGAGTTCTGTAACCTGCAAATCAGTGCACTGTATTAAAAAAAACAGACAATTAAAACAGACAATCTTCAACATGTTAATAGGTCAGCAGTAATTTTGTAATTTATACTCCAAGAATAGTAGTAAATTACCATCGCTCACATGATAATCACTAACAGTGTTCCAAGTTGTCATCCAAGCGTTACCAAATTAAAGTTGTGTTCAGTTAGTAATATGGATTGAAATCAGTAAAAAAAAAAAAAAAAAAGTTAAAGGTCATGATAGACATCAGTAGGTAGTCCCCTGCATTTCAATGAACAAGCTAGCAGGAGTACATAAACTTCAAAGTTTTAATGTAAAAACAAACACATTCATAAAAAAAAGAAAACAAAAAAAATACATTTTTAGTTTAGATTTAAACAACAGAAGATTGTTTGAAGAATAAATATGTTTTTTGGTATTGTGATCTTGGCATTTATTATTGCACTTGTTAATGTAATTGTAGTTAGCAAAAAACTCAGGCACAGACCTACATAATTCAGCAAGCCCTGCACAGTGTGCAGGACTGGTGCAGGAGCTCCAGCAAGCAATATGTCTGCCGTGCGATGCAGGAACAAGCTGTAGGGACGTGCACAAGCCCTCCTGTACTAGTCCTGCATGGACTCAGCCCCTGTATGCAAATTACCCCATTTGCAGGTGAAATCCATGCAAATGAGGTGAATTTGCAATCCAGGAAGCTGGAAGCTGGCCGTGCAGGACTAGTGTAATCTGCAAAAATGTACTCGGCCAGTAACCGAGTACATTTCTGCAAACTACAAAATGGAGCAATGACAGCTCCAAATAAAGGGGTGGATATTATGTAGAACGCATGCTAATGGCCAAATATAAGGCCATTGGCATGGAAAACAGTTGCAAAAATTAAAAAATCAACTTTTATTTTTTTAGCTGATCTCAGCTGTTTAAGCGTAGGGCAGTGACGTGCAAACAGGATCAAGTGAAAAATAAAAAAAGAAACCTAAAATAAGCATTATAACCAAATTCACTATTTTGCATTATACTCAATGGCAGGCAGGAGATAACATGGCCAGTAAATAGTGGTTGCTAGGGGGGAAGGCTCAGTGTGGGACCTGTAACTATGCATCAGGAGGCAATCCTATGCAAAGGAGGGAATGATACTGAATCCCAGATCTCCCCTGCATGCTAGTCAGCACCCAACCATGTAAGAGCAGGAATAGCTTGGTGAAGTCTAGGAGTTAGCTGACATCATAGGGGAGTGTGTCAGGCATACTGTAAGTGGACTGGAGCCCTATGGCTTGGATTTGCCCTTAGCTTAGCAGAGCTAATCAAGGGGGTGTGTCTGAGGCTGCCTAGCACTCTTTACATTGCCTAAGTGGGTGTGCATGCCGCACACCGGGTTTTAAAAGAAAAAAAAAGTAAACCAGGAAATAGCAGCTCTGTGCACATTTGAGCACTGTGTTTGCGCGGCGTGCCCCTGGGCTTAAACAGGAAGGCAATGGAAAGGGAAAACAGTAGTCAGAAGGTAATCAAGGAGAACTAGCATAGCTGGCAGGTGAAATGTATCAGAATCAGCAAATTACACAGGCAGCAGCCCAGTCCAGCCCAGAACAGTACTATAAACTGTGCAAACACCTTTCCCTCTAGTTTTCCCACATACTCTACACCACTGGTGTATACAAGCAGGGAAATTTTAACAAACAAAAACAACAAAATAATAGAGGCTGCAATAGCTGCCATACAACAACCTGTGGAAGAGGCTGAGGGTGGTGAGGATGAGAATGCTGTGAGGAGATGGAGAAGAGTGTACAGACCCAGGGTAACATACCAGGGGCTACATGAGCTGGAGATAGTGGAGCACTAAAGGGTGGACAGGGACCTCCTACAGCAAATTGTTGAGCTGTGCTGGCCACGCCTCACACACAGAACTAACAGAGGGGAACCCATCCCAGTTGATACCAAGGTATGTGTAGGCCTAAGAAAACAATCTAGAGGTACCTTCCAAAGGCCAACTGGGGACATCATGGGGATCTCACAGGCATCAACATCGAGGGTACTCCACCAGTTCCTGGATGCCATGTCAGCACATGCCGGTGAGCACATATATTTCCCCAACACCCATGAGGCTTTGGCCAGCAATATGCATCTCTTCCACCAAATAGCAGAATATCCTGAGGTAGTGGGTGCTACAGACTGCATGCACATATGCATCAAAGCACCACATGGTGAGCAGGGTAGGGTCTACATCAACCACAAGGGCTTCCCCTCTCTCAACTGCCAGGTTGTGTGTGATGCCCAGGGCATTATAATGTATGTGTGTGCTGGCTGCCCTGGAAGCTATCATGATTCCCACATCTGACATCTAACACATCTGTATCAGAGGTTTGCCAATGGGGACATCCCTTACGGTCACCTAGTGGGGGATGCTGGTTATGCACTGGAGCCATGGCTGATGACACCCATCAGAAATGCACACACACCCGAACAAGAACTCCATAATGAAGCACAAGCATAGACCAGAATTATAATAGAGCATGTGATTGGGATGCTCAAGTCACGGTTCCGGTGCCTGGACACATCTGGTGGAGCCTTGCAGTACTCACCAGCTACATGTACTCAAATTGTCATGGTATGTGCCATGCTACACAATATGATCTTGTGGAAACAGCTGCAGCAGGAACAGCATGGGGCAGGGCCACACAGCCTCCCACCATTGCCAAGGCCTGCACAGGCACACAGTGACTTGAAGGAGGAACAGCCTGAGCCTGCCTCAGTAGGCAGAAAGAGGCATGCCCAGTATGCCCTGGTCTTGGCAAAGAGGCAATGCATAGCACATACACTGACACAGTAGGGATCCAGGGAATGACACCACATTGCCAAGGCCTGCACAGGCACAGAGTGACTCGGAGGAGGAACAACCTGAGCCTGCCCCAGTAGGCAGAAAGAGGCATGCCCAGTATGCCCTGGCCTTGGCAAAGCAGCAATGCATAGCACATACATTGACACAGTAGGGATCCAGGGAATGACACCCCTCTCTGACTTGCACATACAGTAAAAGGGATGCCAAACATGACACTACCTGTGCTCAACCATGTGTAGGGAGTGTACTATGTGCATCTGACATATTCAACCCTCCAGCACCATCCTCAATACTGGCACTCCTACAAGTTAAGTCACTCTCCTTGCCAATTGTCGAATGGAGTAGTATGTGTTGCTACCTGTATCTATGGTATGGATGTGAGCATGAAAGGGAATCGGGTGGCTGAATGGGATGCCAGCAGATTTTAGACACCTATAGTGGCTGCATGAGATCTGTAACAAATATTGGTGTCATCATAGTAGCCAGTACTACACACGGTGACAAAACACACTGCAGGAAATGTGCTGGGCCACATGTGTGTCCATATGACACACACATGCCAGTCAGGGAGGTTCACAAACCCATCAACAGTCTCAGCCCACAGGACAGGTGTAGACAAATACAAACAAAGGCTGTGCTAAGGTCTCTGAATGATGCCTATGGGTAATCTCACCCCCAGGCCTACACAGAGAGACTACATCAGGTCAGGCAATGGGATATTAGTTCTGAAGGGTAGGAAGTCAGAAACTAATACGTAGGTCAATCATACCTAAGACTTATAGTACACTGATATGCCTCTAGTCAGCATGATAGGTTAGAAAACAGAATTAAATGGAGTACCTGACATACCAGTACAGACATAGCAAATGCGTACAAGTGTCAGGTGTGCCCCCCAATCCTGTGTAGCAATGTAGAAACAGTCAGGTGTGCCCCCCCAAATCCTATGTAGACATGTAGTAACAGCCAGGTATGCCCCCCCAATCCGATGTAGACATGTAGTAACATGTATGTGTAGGTATAATACTAGTGGAGAACAGATGCCAAGAGGTGGCCAAGGTAGCAGGATAGATTGTAGCATTTGTACAATATGCAGGTATGTGTGTGTTAGGTTGGTGTGTGCTACATATTGTGTGAGAGTGGTCAGTATGTATGCATGTTGAGGTTTGACCTGGTGGCCATTGCCCACTACTGCTGATGACAGGGCCAAGTCCTCACAACTGCAGTGCCAAAGACATTTCCCCCCAGTATAACAAATGCTAGCAGTAAGCCATTGTAAATTTATGGTGGTAATATGTGTCACCATCTGAAAGATGGACATGGCATGGTTGCTGGGCTAGATATACAAGCAGTACACAAGGAAAAGTACCTCAGGCATGCAGTATATAATGTGTAACCATGAAATGGGCACACCCTTGGAATTGTACATGCAGGTATGCATCACATTATCTGGGCTTGTAGCAGGGAATACCGGTGTTGTCTGGCTGAACACTTGCAGATCACAAAGGTGATAGGACTGATGTATTCGGAAACAGCTGATGTACCTGCACAAGTCAGTATAACTGGAATGCCCCATGCATATCTGTGAGTCAGATGCAAGTAGTGTCCATAGTACACATGCACCCAGCTCACCCAAACACCACCCACAGGTACCTCTCTGGTCGTATCCCTACTGTTGGGAATGGGTACAATATGACCCCACCTGTGTATGGCAATAGCAAAAGAATGCAGCATTCATTGCAGGTGCCCCATGCAGGTGTGTCTCTAGCTGTAAGTAGCATCCTGCCTGCATCCACACCACCTGATCAATACTGATATAAAGTATTGGCATGAACACCTAGCACACCTACCCTGTTACCCCAGGGGAATATACTGTATGGCGGTCTGGGACTGCAGGACCAACAGAATGCAATGGCCTGCCACAGCTGGCCTGCATCACCACCAAATGGCCTACATGCCTCTGCCAAAGGCCTGTGTTTCACACGTACTGCCAATGCATGTTATGGCATGGACACCCAAATAACAACATAACACACTCCACATAAGCCATATGCAAGGCCATGTGGACAAACCAAAGTAACATGTCCACCATATCCCACTGCATGAACTGTGAACGAACACCAAAACACAACTGTGATGAGGTGATAGCCTTAGGGAAGTATCAGGGAATGTAAGCATAATGTATGGAAGAGGATAGAATAATAGAGAGGGGGGTGGGAGCATGGGCAGCATGGAATGTGCAAGGTCCAACACACAGCCATGTGCTCATACTATCCCTGACTGAAAACACATGAATGGGTGGTTAAAAACCTTCCTGTACACCACGATAGGGGTACTGTCCTGACTTATGACCCCTGCATCTGGGTAACCTGTGTGAATCTGTACAGCTGTGAGGTATTGCTACAGCAAGATAAGACCACACTGTCATGTTGATGGATGTACAAGTATGGGATCCTCTGCCAGCACTGTACCAAGGTGCTGAACTGGATACACAGACCCAGCAGCAAGTGTCTGCAGCTCCATGAATATGTAGGTGCTTGCCCACAAAACTGGACACAGCTGCATTCACCCTTGTTCCCCAGGACATCACTGTGAGCAAGAATGTCCACCTGACAGTACTTGAGGACTTAAAACATCACAGTGTATAACAAAACACATCTGAATATCTATGCTAACACCAGTACCATGTAGCAGAAGCAGCACAGACACAATCACCTACAGTATACACTATCCCCTGCACAGTTTGACCCCATATTGCCAACTGATCTACAGATATCCTGCAGAAACAGTTTGCTACCTGTAGGTGTAGAACACAAAGGTCTGCACTGGAGTATAAACTACCTGGAATGGATCCACACATTCAATAAAGAAGGACATACTAGGCATGCTCACACACTTAGAGAAATTAAGGCAATGTCAGACAACAACATACTGAAAGGTCATAGTGGGCATGCTTACACACGTAAACAAATGAAGCCCATGTCTGCCAACAACAGTGGACCATACATATAATCTAATAATAATCTAATGTCTATATTTAAATGCTGTTTTTTTTAACTGTATAATGCAAATAATAATGTGGAGCTTTTCTCCCCAGGCCTCCGCTGAAAACAGACTTGTGTCCAGTCGGACTCTCCCAGTCAACAAATGTAAATAAATAAATAATCTGACAGTTGCAGATGTTTGTGCATATACTCCTCAGTATGCACCAGTCATGCTTTGCACACACATTGGATAGGAATACAGACATATATCCAAAGACAACACACTATAATATGCCAAAAGTAGACATACATAGATGTGTGGAAAAGAGTGGCAGTGACAAAGGGCCTTCCATCATGAGGCCTGCCCACCCAACAGACAGCCAAATGGCTACAACCACATGATGTGTAAGTGTCACTCACTGTAGAAATTAGCCACTAGTATCCGTCAGCATTACAGACTCTGTGGTGAGAGTGCTAGCTGTGCAACATGACTGTACAAGGCAGTAGTCATCTAGCAGTTGTATACACATACCTGCGGAATTTATACCTGCGTGTGCCTGCGTGTGGTGTGTCAACCTCTAGATGAATGGGTTATGACCCATGCACACACACTGCTCTCCCCACAGCCCTACTATGACAAGCCTGGTGATGTCATCCACTTTGAAATACACTTTGGGAATAAAATAGCCCAGTATTCTCCACGGTGTGTCCTATAACTGTGTAATACTGAAGTGTAATAAACTAGTTAGATAGAAGATCTAATCCCAAACATGGCAACTGTTTGTGTGTGTGTGTGTGTTTCTGTCTGTGTAGGGAGCAGTGCTTCTTAGGCTAGTCACACTCACTACAATTCAAATGCCCTACTTAGGCAAGCCTGCTGATGTCATTCACTGTGAAATACACCTTTGGGAAAGGTATCGCCCACTAATCTCCATGGCGCCTCCTATAACTGTGTAATGCTGTAATGTAACAAGCTAGTAAGGTAGGAGTTCTAACCCCAGACATGGAAACTGTGTGTGTGTGTGTCTCTGTGATACTAAATGTAAAGGAAAATAAATGGATAGTCAAGCTTGGTGAATTATTTCCACCGGGCCTGAATGATAATTTTAATAAAAACCTGTTTATTTAATAATTGTGTAATTGATAATTGAATGCTATGTGTATATATAGCTTTGTTGGAGGGAATTTTTGTCATTTGTTTTCTTCTCACTGAGGAAGGCAGTAATGCTGAAACTGGTCTGATGTTATTGTGGGGTAGGTGTATTTTTTAATACACCATGTATTATTTATAATATATATTTTTTTCCACACTGAATTGTGCTGGCTCTGCTTTTTTGACTTATATGAAGGTATGTCACACTATGTATTGTCCATATACACCCATTACATCCCCCATTAGCATACTGTACATGCCTGGGGATGTTTTGCTTGTAACATGTAACCTGGAACACACCTCACCCTAAATGCTATGTGGTGTGTGCAATGAAAGCCACACACTTCAGCAGCACTACATACCTAGGTAGGGGTCTAGTCCCAGTGTTGCCAAGTAAGAGTGTGCATGCATGTGGATGGGTCTACATCGGGCTGTCGATTATACATGTCG
The DNA here is from genome assembly GCF_019279795.1 of Protopterus annectens. NCBI lineage: Eukaryota > Metazoa > Chordata > Ceratodontiformes > Protopteridae > Protopterus > Protopterus annectens. The sequence continues at coordinate 676,350,866 of NC_056739.1, read as the reverse complement.
CAGCGGGTCACCTGTCCATGTGGCACAGGCAATAACTGCTATACAAGCCTGTGACATGTTCAACTGTACTCCAGATATGTCACAGCCATGGTGTCACCACAGTGCCATACCCTGTTGTGGAATATGACTGCATACCATCTTTGTGCTGACACATGTACACTTACAACAAAAATGGATAACATTATAGAGACCACAATCAACCAGTGTTACTAACAGCTATAATGCATCATTGCTGGATGGCTACACTACCTGACATATATGCATTAAACTTTACTCCTGACAACATGTTACACTGCCGTACTTTGGTACACTGTAGTGCATTCACCATGTGCATCAGAACCATATTAGCCTGTCCCTGCATCAATGCTATGAATAACAATGATTTGGCACAGGTATCATCATATGCACAGGGTGTGTTGTTGGTTTTCCAGAGGTTGAGGGTGGGCCATACATTTGACACCATGCGTATGGGTGAGGGAGGTAATGAGGTGAACTGGGCATGGTGATGTGGTGTGGGTAGGTATGGGGTAGCCCTAGGTGTGTTCGTATAGTGTGTGGGAATGCATGCACACAGTTCTGCCATGTGGCTGCCCTACACAGGTGTTTATGGACAGCTGCAGATCATACCTGGCAGGGTGTGCAGTTCACTGCCTCCAGCCAAAGACACATGGAGTGTGCCTGCCAGGGGTTTCATGGGCACGTCCAGGTACAGGCCTCAATGTGCTACTCTCCTCCAATGATGACAGATGTCTGCTGGAACCAGGTCCCTCCTGGGACTGTCCAGGACCACGTGCCTGTGGCCTGCTATGGTGTGATGTGGACAGCGCCCCCCCCCCACAGTGTCGGGGCTGGTACTGCCACTATCGTAGCCCCTTGATGTCCTAGCATGTCCATGTTGACTGCCAGCTTTTGCCAGTACTGGCCTACATCCACACAGCTGTTGCCTCACTCCCACCACATGTTCAAGCACGGTCAAACCATGGTCGATGAGGGCCATCATCTCACCAGGCTGTCTATCCATGAGCTTGTTATAGGCATGGATGACACCAGACATTCACGGAAGTTGTCGCTTGCAGATGTGAGAGCAGCCCTCTGCAGCCTCTGGCCCTGTCTGGTATAATGTTCCATATGTGCCTGCACCACCATGACAGCATGAAACCTGCTGGTACCAGTTGTGTCATGTCTGCCAGGGGCATGATGACCAACAGCCCTACCAGAAGCACTCTGGGATATCTGTCTATGTGGTGCCTTGCCAGTCATCTGGCTATGCCTGCTGTGACCAGACACAGTAGGCATGGTTACCACACTCTCCTATGCAGTGCCACGAAATGCCAGCTGTTCCTTGGCTATTGCCACTGGTGATGGGGTATGTATAGGCACTGAAACTGTGTGCGGGGTTGGGGTGGCTAAAAGGGGGATGTCAAATGATGATGAAATTTTGGCCCCTGACAACCCCACCTGTGCCTCAACAGTACAATTATCATCTTCTGTGTCTGTATGGACACCAACATCAGATTGCATGCAGGAGGGACCCTGACCCACCTCGCTACCTGGCAGGGGGGGGATAATAAATGTGCTGTAAGAACTGTACAGCATTGCATAACAGTACACACATAAACACACACACGCACACACACACACCACCTTAATACCTACCTGTCCGAGACTTATATATTCCCATGTGGTCTCCATCCTGCATCACACTTGGTAACATACACTCATTAACACCACTCATTAACGTATCATTCTTCTAAATGACTAGACAAGTGATCACAACACAAGACCTATAATTCCATTACATCCCTGACCTGAGTGGAGTGGTTTTACATGGCCTCACTGCTGTCATTCAGTGTTCACCCTGTGTATGTCCGGATATCATGAGCATGGCCCCTATATGTGAGGGGCTACTATGTTCACTCTATAATATCATGTACTGGAGTGCCATGTGTATGTATTGCTTAGTACATGCCAGATACGCTGCTCAATCAGTCTATCATGTGACAACTGTAATATATGGATACACTCCCTGGTGTTGTCAAGTAATTCCCCAATGCATCTGCAGTGCTGCATACGAGGGTTGTCAGTCACCTCTCTGCTGAATGCGAAATTAAGGGTATACCTGGTGTCTACCTTCCCTCCCAATGTCTGTTCTATGCTACAGACCTTATTATACTATCAGCTGTCCTGTGATTACATATATGACAAATGTTCCTGGTGTGTCATATGTCATTCCATGTCCATGTACTGCACGATCCCAAAGGGAAGTACTGCTGTATCAACAACCCCACAATCACACATGTGCATACATGGACACCCACACAAACACACACACATGCACACACGCATCCTACATGCATCGACCTACCTCCACTTCACAAGAGTGACCCTACAAACAAACTAACCACCCACTGAGACACACACGCACACACCATACAGGTGAGGTTGCACAATGATAGTACACACAGTCCTCCTATTACCCATCTGTCAACATGCATAACATATGGTACACAACAGCATGCAGTGCAGCTATAATCAATCCATGCTAGCAACAGTGTACATGTGTGTGATGCATGTGCTGTGTTACTAGGTGATGCCCTTTCCCCTGGATACCACTGCACCCATGTACACAGTATTGCTGTGCACCTGTTCTGCACCCTGCCATGTACTGTGCACCACACTTCACAGGTGTACAACCCATTGCTGAATGTGTAGTACTGTGTCAGTTATGTCAGCTTTAATGCTCACAGCCCCTATGTTTTTCAGCAACACATACCTGGGATGATATGTGGACAGATGTCATTTGTGAATCACTGATGTCTGGTTTACAGCTCTCAACATCACCGGACCATGTATGACCAATCCTATACTATTACACTGACAATCAGCAGAGCATACCATGGCTATGGGGAGTGTACACACCCTTATTGATATGACGCACCCTTCCTTGATCTGCCATGGGACCACATCACTGCATATATTAACAGTACATGAGCCCGATATGTGACATATGTCCTGTACATTCACATACAGTGTCTATGGAATGTGTTAGGTGTGTGGATGCTGACCATGATGCATACACTCTGTGTGTGCATATGTGTGCACACCCTTATCATGACAGTTTGTTGGACCTATTGTTATGTGTACTACAGCAGTCACTACTCCTGGCAGGGGTATACTAACATGGGCCATCTGCATTTGCCAGTGTATGTTCAGTCTGCCCTACACATGTCCCCCTAATCTGCATGATTGCAAGGTCTACTCATGTGCACATCCCTTGGTGTTTACACACTGCTGTCACTATTGCTGTGGGGGTAAGGTTACATCTGCCACAGTTCCTGAACCTGACTTTGTGGAGATACAGCCATTCTTAGCATCTTTAGGATCCCTCCTGCAGTGCACTGGTGTGTCATGCTGACAACCACCCCCCACACCTTTAGCCTTTTTGCAGATGCTTGACAAGTAAGGCCTATGCATGTGTCAGTTTGCAATGTCCCATACACTGAAAACCACGTTACAGCCTAGTCCCAGCTGATAATGTGGACCACAGTAATACGTTATGCCATAGTGTAACTCTGCAACAGTTGCCATTGTACTACTGGTATATACACTGGTGTTGCACTGTATATGGGTGATGTTTCAAACATGTCCCTATTGTAGGCCATGTCTCCCACCATTATGTTACTCCCTGTGAACACATTCTGCAATGACAGGATGTTAGCTATATTGCAGGTGTCTGACATACCCTTCCAATACCACATCATGGTCACCACTGTGATGCCATGGATTTAACAGCGACCATATGTGCACATGTACAGCATGCATTCTAGGTAGTTGTGTTAGATGTGTGCATGGAATATACCATAGCCATTACATGCCTGGTGTATTGGCAAGCATCAACATAAACTATACTCACCAGCTACAGGCTGCTGCCTAGGTGGTATACCGGAGGGACCTACATAAGAGGATGAGAGATGCAAAGTCAGTGGCCACACCTGTGGCATTGCTACAGGGTGGGTGCAGTATTACAATACATCAACAGTACATGTGCACAATATTACCACGTATGCACATCTGTTTATCACTACTATGCAGCAACAAACTATATCTATGATACGTCAGATATGCATGATCTACCTGTAAAGATGTGGATGCATATGCAATAGTGGTCTACTGATGCACCCTGTGGCCTTACCTGCACACTCTTCAGCTGGTGTGTGGGTAGCACCCACCTCCACAATGATGTCCGGCAGTTGTTGGCTATGGGGATGGACAGGTGCCACGAGGCTGGCTAGGAGCTCCTCAACACATGTCAGTGGGATGGATGGCATGCCCCCCCCTGTTGCAAGTTGATCCCCCTGGACTGCAGCAACATGCCGATGGGCATTGCGAAGTAGGTCAGAACAATGATGCCGGACCTGCTCATAACTGCGGTTGTGCAGTCCGACATCATTGACCCTGTGGACTAGGTCATTCCACAAGGTGGTCCAGTCCTGCTGCTCATGGGCAGCCTGGTCAAACAAGACAGGGTAGTGCTGGATTAGGTGGTTTACCAGAATTTCATTCTCAGCAGCTGAGTAAGCCGGGAGCCTTCCATGTGACATCTTGCCTGAAAGACATAAAGATGGAAACAGATGTGAGCAAGTCATACAGCAAGGTTACAGCAGTTCTTAATACACATCACTGCCACCCCCCCACCATATCAGTGACAACAAACTGTACACACATCTCAGTAGGTACGGCTACAGCTTATCTACCAGTGGGACAGATAGTGTATTGTACAACACTTTTTTGCGATGTGTTTGTAGCCATGTTCCCTGTGTGGACACTATCATTGCTGGCCTGTTACAGACTATTCACCTGCATGCCATTGTCAGGGCCACTATGGTTCCATATATGCCTGTGGTATGCTTGCTATGTGATTGCTGCACATCTGACATTCTGTGTTATTGCAGATATCTATGCATGCTGTTGGACATGTTCCAGGATTATGTAGACTATTACTACCCACATATGTTCTATAACAGTGACACAACAGCATGTTTATGGACTATTGGCCAGCAGAACCACCTCTCCAAACTCATCTGCCCATGTTAGCAGGCCACATCACATGTGGGACCAGTCCTGGGACCTCCTCATATACTGGTCCAGCAATAACCTTCAGGTGGGACCAACTCAGGGGATGTTGTCCCCATCCAGGAGTGCACACATACATGATCTTGTCCCATGAGGTCAGGTCCAAGGTCTGTTCCATAGCAGGTTCCACAGACACTTATGGGATGTACTACATCACCTTGAAGCACCGGGTACACATTCACAGGGTCCACATACACCTCCTGCTCAGCGGGTGGGAGGCTTGTTCCCATTGTGTCCATATTGAGGCTAGCAGTGGGTGGGAAGCTTGTTCCTATTGTGTCCATATTGAGGCCCATGGGGCTTCCACATCACAGATCATACACACCATCCAGGGTGTTTACTCACCATATGTGTCACATACCAGCCCTGTAGGCTGTCCTTTATATCTACCAACCCTGACAACCTTCACAACTATACCTGCCATACTTCACCATATTCCCATTCCATACTTCACAGACAAGGGCAATGTGGTCCCAACAAGGGGTTTACATGTGACATACCCATACATGTTGCACACACTGACAGCTGTAGATATCTATGTGTATTTCTATGTGTGCTGTTCACTCGCACATAGCATGCAGCACTGTGGTGGTAATATAGGGGACATGTATTTACATACATATATGTTTGTGTGTGTGTGTGTTTGCATATATGTAGACATGTGCATATAGGTATATGTCTGTATATATATATATATATATATATATATATATATATACATATATATATATATATATATATATATATATATATATATATATATATACACACACACACACATATACATACATATATATGGGGTACATTCAGACATCACGTCCACAATCTCACAACACCTTCCTGCACAGCTGCACTGTTATCCCTTGCTACAACACAGGCAGGTGCCACATATGGACACAGTCTGACATTAGGGAGTATATGTAGGGCCAGATTGCAGGTAACTCTATTACACACCTATAGCAGTCCAGCATGCTACAATACAGGTTAACCTGAATATCCTGCAAGTGGTGGGCTGTGGAACTCAGGTGTCCATCATTATGGCATTACTTTCACCACCAGCTATTGACCACAGTAATATACATGCTTCCCATTACACAACACACACTATGATGGCTTGCATCTTATCAGTCAGTGCTGCTCTGCACAGTTGATGGACAGATTCTATTGCCCTTAGCAGTTGTTCAGCTGAACATCATTACAACAACAACACCTGATGGCACATATAAATCATTCCACATCATCTATCCCATTAGTTTGGATCAAGTACTACAGTCAGTTACATGTGAATATACTTCACATACCTGTTGTGGGAATGGTGTCTCTCCTGGATAGTTTGCTGGATGGATGTTTTTTCTTTTCTGTTGATTTTTTTCTTTTTTTTTCTTTTTTTTTTTTGTTGCTTTTCATTCTCTCTCTGTCTCTCTCTCTCTATCTCTCTATATCTTGGTCTCTCTCCAGTAAATGGATTGAGCTGCTTTGGATAGATTGCAGCATGGCTTTTGTAGGTGATGCACATGATCAGGTGATGGCCTCTGCAGCAATCTGTGTCCTCCACTTGCTACCTACATGCAGCATTCTGTGTAGTACTACCAGTTACCACTGCCATGGCAACCCACTACTATAAATCCCTGCATCATGGGGGCATGGTCACTTTACCTTTCCTGTATGCTGGACATCCTTCCTGTGTGTGGGCAGCAGTGTTACAGGCAGCAGGTAGCAATACATCTTACAAGAGAACTTGCACACTCAGACCAGCTACATATATGTATGAGGTTCCAGTAATAAGAGTGTGAGTAGTGTTGTTGTATGCATTGTATAGCACTGCTGTTACAGGGTTTGTGTGTACATACTAGTTTAACATGGAATGCAGTCTGTCTGCATAGCTCTCAGCTGTTGGCCTATCCACTTGATGGCCAGAGGTGTGCCTGTTATGTTTTGTCTGTCCACCACACAGATCTTATGTCAGATATATCACTGGCAGTGTGTGTGTTGAGTGCTATCAGTACATGGCTACATCCATTTGTGTTTCTAACTTCATATGCCTAACTAGGGGTATGTTGCAAACTATCCTGTAACACCAGCGACTTGCTTAGTGTATGACAGCAGTATTTCACATATGGGCCTGTGTTCCAGCCTCTGTCCTCCACCTACATACCAGGCTTTGTCCATATGATATGCTGCCAGGGGTTGTTATATAGTGGGCTGTGAGTATGTCATGCTGTCATTCCTGCAATCATTCCACTGATGTTGTGCCCCCCACACATATTCTGGGGTTAGGTCCATATATGTGCGGCATTCATCTACACAATACATGTGTGCCCTTAGGCCAGTGTATGTAACAGTGGTATATGGCCCTGTATGTCAGTCTATGGGGGGGTGCACCATAACTAACCTAGGCTGTTACAACATGTGGGGGTATCAGGGGTAAGCTGCCTTAAGATATCTATATGTACATTACCATACAATTCACCTTGGGTAAATGCAGGCCTACTGCTTCCTGCCATACAGACTGTTTTGTTTGTCAGTGTGATTGTGATGGTGTCAGTTATGCCTTGTTATGTAACAGATACATGTCATTGTGTCAGCTGAGGTCCTTAACCCCTAGGGATTGTGTACAGAGTGTAGATAGAGGCTGCTCGACTAGACATCTGCATTACTTACTGTTAATTGATTGTTATCCTGTGGCCCAGTCTGTCTTTACTATTGTACTACATGAAGGCCTCGGCCTTGTCAGCAACATATGTAAACCTTTCCAGAATTCTTTATTAATATAACTATTTCACAGAAGTATTAGTCTGTTTATATGTATATCAGACCCGTGGTAGTGGTGCTGCGGTAGCGTTGTCACCTTACAGCAAGACACTTTCGATTCTCAGTTAGAGCGTCTTCTGTGTGGAGGCATGCGTGAATGGATGTGCCTTCGTTGAAGGTTGTGCATCAGGGCTGGTAACTCAGCATGTAAAAATCCACTACCAAACATTAGCGGACCGGAGTTCTGCTGTGGCGACCCCTAACCGGGATAAGCTGAAAGACACAACAGAGTCTAAACAGCTATATAACATGGTATATACAACTGTAATAGTACAGAGCTTTCCCATGTATGCAAACCAGTGTGTGGTGTTATATCCTTTGACCTCTCTGTGGGTATATGTTGCAGGCAACAATTGTCATTTGTATGGGTGGCAAATACAGTGTCCAGTTGGTAAGGTGGCAACTGTAGGCATAGTGGGTATTCCATATTGTGTGCACCTTCTACATATGTATCTTCCTATACATATCTGTGTGTGTGCATGTGTAGTTACATATACATCTATATATATATATATATATATATATATATATATGTGTGTGTGTGTGTGTGTGTGTGTGTGTGTATGTGTATCTGCATATATGTGTCTGTGTATATGTATATTAGGAATGTTGATTCATTCCACATTGTACATTCCCTATGGTAGCCAGACTGTACTGCATGATATGTTACTTATACCAGCCTGACATCATACAAGTGAGATGAGGTACTGCTAACATCTTGTGTCCATGTTGTGTCAGGTCCTGGTTATGGGATTTGCAACAGTTGGTATTGTATTGCAGGGCAGACGTGTTTGGCTGTGTGGTGGGGGGAATATCTATATGTACAAGATGTATGTTGTTTGGGCCCCTCGCCCCCTTAACGATGCATGTGGACATATATGCTTTCGTTATGTTCTCTTATATATCTATAGATATATATTTATGCTTATATATATATATATATATATATATATATATATATATATATATATATATATATATATATTGCTATTTATCTATATATATATATATATATATATATATATATATATATATATATATATATATATACACACACACACACACACACATACACACACACATATATATAGATCTATACATATGTATATAAATATATATATATATTTATATATATATATATATATATATATATATATATATATATATATTTATGTATATATTTATATATATCTATATCTACATATATAGATATGTTATATCTATTTAGATATAAATATATATACAGACACACATACATCTACATGTTTAAATACATTTTCTGTACTGTTGAATGACTATGCTGGATGATACGTTTGTGAAAACATGAGGGCTATGTATATCTAGCATGGCTTAGGGGTAAATCACTTTGGCTATGACATGCAGTGTCCTGTGTTTGAACCTTGCAGAGCTGTTTATTTTGTTGCTAGGCATAACAAGGGCTGTTGGATACAGACTGATTAAGGCAGTTGTAAGCAGGTTTGTGCGGGTTTGCATGGAGGTAAGCACTGCTAACTTCAGGTTGCAATTTTTTATACTGATTTAGCTTCTCAATTCCTTAACCTGTATAGGCATTGCTTACCCCCACGCAAACAGGCTTAAACCTGCTTACTGCTGCTTAAAAGTGCTTACTCCCACTTACCCCCATGCTAATTTCTTTAAAAGAAAAGAAAAAAGGGTTGATAGGAAAGTGGTGAAAAAGGGGCACAAAGAAGAAAGACAGTAGGGAAAATAGCTAGTGATGTGCAGGAAGGGTGTAGAGAAGGTCCATAGCTGCCCATCTGTTCTACAGCAACAGCTGTGCATATACACTGAATTTGGTGGTAGATTTGGACACTCAAAGCCCTGAGAGAGGGGTGAGGACAACAATATTATGTTGTGATGCCAATTAGACCTGATTACATGTGTCTAGTGGACACATGTGTGAAATGGATAGCTATGTATGGGGCATGATTTTTTTTTTGGAACAGATTCCCCTTTATTTTTTCTGGTGAGAGTGGGATGTTGGGTAGGGATAGTAGGTATATTTGGGGAGGTAGATTGGGTAGGTTAGCAGACAAGACAGACAAGACTCATACAGGGTCAATATATGACACATGAGGGTAAACACCTTGATTGGGAGGGGTGTTGGGAAATCGGAAGCCCAAGAGCCCCTAGTGGAAACAGTGGGACTGAGGTCCCCACCCATGGGCATTCACCACTGCACCTTCACAGCTCTGCAGGTGGCTGTGCTGGGGGCTGAATTAGAGAGCCAGGCTGACCCTCTAGTCATGACACGTGGTCTTCGAGCTGGCATAGCAGATCTCCGACCTCCCTGCGGAGCTCGCTATGCAGCACAACCCGCACCTGGCGATGGGTGACAGGTTCCAGTCCATGCCCGCTCCCCGGGGAGGTGAGCCCTATCCCCTGAGGTGGTTCCACCCGAAGGTAGTTCAGGACCAATGGACGAGGAGGTCCCAGGTTGGGCCCCAGACATGCTGGTGCCCAGTGCCATGGCCAGCTGAGGTGGGACAGGTGGCTCCGCTGGGACCCGCATTCCCATAAGTGTTATGGTGTTCATGCTTTATCAACATATGTGGGTTAGTAATAGTCAACACATTCCAAGATTGGGTATAACAGCATGCATAGATATTCCCATTAACCCAGACACCAGATATGGAACAGTTGCATAGCAAACAGAACACATGCATGTATGGGACTACAGTGGTAATAACAACAGCATGCAGGTACACTGATGGCACCATGCCACCAGTGTTGAAGTATTTCAACACAGCACATGCATAGAAACAGATTTAAATAATTATCAAACAATAGGACATATGTCCCAACATTACAATTAAGTCATCATGTACCAATTGAGTTGGGTATTTAGTATATTGTTAGAGATACGGTGGGGGGGGGAGAAAGATGTCAGTTAACAACTAGTATATTCCTGTAGTTCGCATTACTTTCCTAGTCAGTGCTGTTATCTGTACCTTACAAGTATTACTACACTACCCTATTGCCTTAGTTTGGACAGTGATATGGCTGTCAACAACTATATACATGAACTGGTTTTACCTGCAGTATACATCTCTTACCTGGTATACCTATGGAGGAATTGTTTGTTAACACTAACTAACTGTTTCTACACATGCTCCCAGATTCCAGGTTAATGTTATGCACATACCTGTCCATCTCTTTTTGCATGAACTCTGGCCATGTCTTGACCACATGCAGGTGAACCGGGACATATGTTGACTATTGCCCTCTTAAACCTTTTGTGAATTACAACACTCTTATACAGTATTTCCTAGACAGTTATATTATGTAGCACAGTGAGGGTGACAGTGATGAGTGATACCTTATTAAAAAAAAAACCCAAAAAAAAAAAAATAAAAAAAATTTTTTTTTTAAAATTTTTTTTGGGGGGTTGAATTTTTGGAAAAAAGGGAAAAAAATTTTTTTTTTTTTCAAACATCTCCCTTTTTTCCCCCGGTTTTGGGTTCCAAATTTTTTTTAAAAAAAATTTTTTTTCCCCCAAAAGGGGTTTTTTCCCCGGGGGGGGTTTTTTTTTTTCCCCCTTTTAAAATTTTTTTTCCCAAAAAAGGGGGCCCCCCCAAAAAAAACCCCCCCTTTTTTTTAAAAAACCCCCCCCTTTTTTTTTTTGTTTGGGGGGGTTTTTTTGGCCCCTTTTAAGGGGGGAAAAATTTTTTCCCCTTTTAAAAAGGCCCAAATTTTTTTCCCCAAAAATTTTTTTTTTGGGGGGTTTTTGGGGGGCCCCCCTTTTTTTTTCCCTTTATTTTTTAAAAATTTTTTTTTTTTAAAAAAAAAAAAGGGGGGGGGGGGTTTTTTTTGGCTTTTAAAAAAAGGGCCCCCCTTTTTCAAAGAAAATTTTTTTTTTGGGAAAGGGGTTTTTAACTTTTACCCCGGGGGGGAAAAAATTTCCCCCCCCTTTTTAAAAATTTTTTCCCCTTTTTCCCCCTTTTTTTAAAACCCCCGGGGTTTGGGGGGGGGGGAAAAAAAAATTTTTTAAAAAAATTTTTTTTTCCCCCCCTTTTTTTTGGGGTTTTTTTTTATTTTTTTTAAAAAATTTTTTCCCCCCTTTTTTTTTGGGCCGGAAAAAAAAAGGGGGAAAAACCCGGGTTTTTTTTTTGGGGGTTTTTTTAAAAATTAAACCCTTTTTTCCCCCTTTTTTTTAAAAAAAAAATTAACCGGGGTTTTTTTAAATTTTTTTTTTTTTTTTTTTTGTTTTTTTTTTCCCCAAAAAAAGGGGTTTTTAAAAAACCCAATTTTTTTTTTTGGGGGGAAAAAAAAAATTCCAAATTTAAATTTTTTTTTTTAAGGAAAAACCCCGGGGCCCCGGGGGGGAATTTTTTTAAAAATTTTTTAAACCCTTTTAAACCCGGGGGGGCCCCCCTTAAAATTTTTAAAAAAAATTTTTTAAAATTCCCCGGGGTTTTTTTTTGGGGGAAAAACCCCCCCCCCCCCAATTCCCCTTTTCCCTTTTCCCCTTTTTTTGGGGGGGAAAAGGGGGTTTTCCCCTTTTAAAAAAAGGGGGAAATTTTTCCGGGTTTTAAAAATTTTTTTTTCCCCCTTTTTTTAACCCCTTTTTTTTTCCCCTTTTTTTTTTCCAAAAATTTTTTTTTCCCCCGGGGGCCCCCGGGGGGGTTTTTTTGGGCCCCTTTTTTTTTTGGGCCCCTTTTTAAAATTTTTCCCCCTTTTTTTTTTTTTTAATTTTTTGGTGGGGCCCCCCCCCCCCCTGAATGTTGCCACACAAAGTACCAGATTTCACATTAGTATTATGCACTTACATTTCACTTTGTTACTGTACACACTCTGGTCACAGCTTGACAACATGGGGGTGTAAATGGGACATACTTGGCTTATTACTATCATAACAGTTTGGGGAGCTGCTAGAATGACAGCTTTGTTCTTATAGATGTGTGACAATCAGTTGTATTTCTTGTTTGCAGCCTATACGTCTGGGATCATCCCACTGATTTCCCAGGGGGACACAGTGACAGGCAGCAGATATGGGCCAATTTACTGGACATTCTGGATATATCTGTACAGTTGTGGGGTATGATTCTGAATGCAGACTACTACCACTCCCAGGATTTGAACCATGGCTGTGTGTGCAAAAAATACAACAGTTCATGTCTCAGTTGCATGTGCTATTTGGACTTGTTGTCTGTCTTTTTACTGTTTTCTGTCTATATCTCTGTTAGTTGTACTAGATGATCTCTGGGGATTACACCAGTCATATACAGACATTCCTACACAATTTTTATTTATGTTGCACAGTGTGGGTAACAGTGCTTAATACAACAGTACTAAGTGATTGCAAATCTACATTACCATATGATACCAGAGTAAACACATGCAGTACAGCAGTTAGACCTTCACTGTCAGGCTATTATGCTTTTATTTACATACAACCTATATGAAACCCTTCCTGACATATTCTCTGGTGTATGCAGTACTTGCCTTAAACAATGCAGGTTCTATACAGACAATTAACGTACTAATACTGTTAGATTTATTTCCTATGACAGTACATGCAGATTATTACTAACCTGCCTCACGTCACAACCTCTACAAGCAACATCCATGGGCCTCCTGGTTCACAGCCTGCTCACTTGCCACTGTGAAGGACATAAGAGAAATATTTAGCCATACCTATCCATAATATACAAGAGCTGGCAATTATTAAACAGGTCTTGGAATGATACTTACACACTACTGGGACCTCCCAGTCCTCCTAACCTCTTGGATCCATGGATCCAAGAGATCCCCCTTTCACCACTTCAGGTCAGCATAGTGATGCCTGACCTGCTCACCAGTTCGGGGAATGCCATTGGCACTTGTGAGATCACGGGTGAGATGGTCCCAGGCTTCCGCTTTATATCGGGAACCCTGGTACTGGTCCTGCAGCAGTCTCTGCTCATGGTCTATGACAAGGAGTCCTGCCATGACTCTGGACTCCTGGATGCTCCAGCACTGCACCCGAAAGTGCACTCCCTCTCTCATTCCAGACATGGTGCCTGCAAGGGGAAGCTACAACCAGTTATGAGATGTATTCCCACCTGTTGGGTTTAAAAAGGGACGATTTCCTGCACTTTACCATGATTGGACGGTTTTGAAAAAGCTAAGCTATGGGCAAACCTGCTTACCTATGGTTGGCATTGTTTAAAGGGGTATACCAATGGGCTAATTGAGTTAGCTGGCCTACACATTGCTTACACCTACTAAGCTGTCCTGTGCAATGCTTAGCATTGCTTAATATTTACTTTGCATTATATTTGCTTTTTGCCATTGATTTATTATTCATTATGTTATATATATATGTCTGGTATCCATGATTCATGTGTATGTACACTGTGTGGGGTCTTTGTGTTTATTTGAGGACTTCAACACTTTATTACACTTACACCTCACATCTGCGCTTACTGCAGTACTAAAGTTCACGTATTTATGTTATGTAGTAGGTTGTGGAACATAAGACTATATATAGATTCCTTTCAAATGTTCAGTTTGATTTTACTATAGTGAGGATTTGTTTGGTGATACCTCAGTTTTATGTACTGTTGTGATGTCTTAGTGGTTAACTACAGTGAATATAATGTACAGGGCCCTGGGTTCAAGTCCTGCAAAGGCTGTTTATTTTGTTTCTGGCAAGAACCCTGGGCTGTTACATACAGAGTTATTAAAGCTCTTTTAAGCACTTGTAAGTGGGTTTGCGCGGGTTTGCATGAAGGTAAGCATTGCTAACCTCTGGATGCATATGCCTACAGAGAGTTAGCATCAATATTGCTTAACCTGTGTGCGCATTGCTTACCCCCGCACAAACTGGTTTAAACCCGCTTACTAGTGCTTATATATGCTTACTCCCACTTACTACTGCTTACTTATGCTTACACTTGCTTACTAGTGCTTTCTCCCACTTACCACTGCACTAATTTAGACAGTAATGCCTAATGGTTCTTGGGAAGGTGGGGGATTTGGAGGCTGTATGGAGTTATCATTCATTACACATTTTACCTTACATTTGTATCTCTGATTCCTGTGTACATATACTGTATGGGGCACATGTGATTATCTGTGGACATTGCAACATTATGACATTGACACCTCACATCTGCATTTAATGCAGTACTCCAGTTCACAAAATATGTTATTTTGTAGGTTGTGAAACTAAAAATATTGGTCATAAAGTGATTTGACATGGAAAATGGAATGTGCTGCAGTAGGACCCGAACTGGCAATGACTACTTGTAAGGCAAATGCACTGCCCACTACACTATTGCTGTATTGTTTCATTTGCTTATATCTTGCTTTTTATCCTCTTCTGCCATTTAAGCTGCATTAACCGTAGCTAAGCGATGGGCAAAGACACGCACCTATGGTTAAATTTCATCTGTTTCATAAAAAAATCTTTATATTTGTTGTTTTAACTATTGCTCTTGTACACGTGGGGGGATGTTGCTGGGGTATGCATATACCTATGAGTGGTCTTGCTCATTTTTTTGGGCTTGTCTGCTGTTCTTCATTGCAGGGGCATGTATATTCTGAGAGCTCTTCTCTCAGACATGCCCCCTGCACTCTTACATGCTCCATGTAAGATTAAGAACTCAGGCAGCATGCCTTCATTAATATGCATGGCGTGCTGCCATCATGTTCCTAAATAGCCGCTTCCGTGCAGGACTAAGTTAGTCCTGCATGGAAGGATAGTAAATCCGGAGGACAGAGTCTACTGTTGAAAAGATCCAGAAACAATTAAGGGCTACATTTTGGAACATTTGTTTTTTGCTTCATCAAATGAAACTTAAAATTCTTGCCATGTTTTTTACAGTGTGTAGTGTTTCTTGTTTTCACATATTGCTATAAAATATAATTTAACAAGAATACTAAATCAATTATGTAAAAAAAGAATTTCTGCCATGTACAATGAGCAGCTGATTTTTTTTTCTCCAACAGTCTGGCATTTACAATACTCACACACGTTTATACCAGTTCATGTTATCCCCCGGTGTTATCAGACTAAATCATAAATGAACCAGTATACTCATGTGAAACATCAAGTGAAAAGTTCTTAGCTACAAATTAGGCATTTTAAAATTAAGCCACTGTTATCTGGAAGATCCAAAATGGTAAGTATTCTTTTGGAATAAAGAACATTTCTTATGTTAATTTAGCTATCCACTTCCCAATTATAAAAGTAACATTAATTAGCATTTGTTATTTTTGTATCATTAACATGCCTAATACAGTGTGTCTGCTAAATTGTAATTCTAACAAATCTGGGTATAAGGCTTGAAGCAAAACAAATTATCCATCTGTCCATTTCTACTGACAATCTGGAGAAATTATGTAATGAAATGATAATACAAAACAGTAATATAATCATTAAAAATATTGGATTTGTTGATATTTTCATTCTGTGGTTGTAATAACTTCATATACAAAAATATTTAGTAAGCTGCTTTAAGACCATTTGATTTCTAATTTAAATGCATCCAGATATATATAACATTCTGAAAATGTATGATACGTGTGTATGTGCATGTGCATATGTGTATTTGTGTATATGTATCTGTGTGTGTGTGTGTGTGGTGTGTGTGTGTGTGTGTGTGTGTGTGTGTGTGTGTGTGTGTGTGTGTGTGTGTGTGTATATATATATATATATATATATATATATATATGTCGATTTTGATTCACTGAAAACTCATTTCACTGAATTTCAAAACACTCACCAAATCGCTGAAAGCTCAAATCACTGAAAACTCATTTCACTGAATGTAAATACATTGGGGCAAATAAAACATATATGCTCTTTTCCCCATTGTAGTGTAATCCTGGAGTTAGTATATATAGTTAGAGGGGTGTGGAGGCACAGCTACTTTTGGTTTTATATTGTTAGCTTTCAGTGAAATGAGATTCATAAATATAAAAGCTAATCTCCAGGATCGCACTACAGTGGGGAAAAGGGTATATAATTTTATTTGCCCAACAGTACTTACATTCAGTGAAATGGGATTCTGGGAAATGAGTTTTCAGTGAATTAAGGTAGACCCACATATATATGTATATATATATATATATATATATATATATATATATATATATATATATATATATATATATTGTTTTCCTCTGTAATATTGTTAATTTGTCTCTATTCGTATGTATTTGTATGTCTGTTTGGGGCTTTTCCCCTCGGGTCTCCACTGAAAAAGGGTAATTCTTACACAGCTGGACCAACCCGGTTAACAAATGCAAATAAATAAATAATAAAATATAAATATATGTGTGTGTGTGTGTGTGTGTGTGTGTGTGTGTGTGTGTGTGTGTGTGTGTGTGTATCATGTGCTGAAGGTAGATAAGGATGCATGTTAAAATGCATTTTGGCATTGCAATAGCAGCTCCAGTCAAGTGGAGGCTTTGGAATATATGGATAAGAGTATTTCATATTATACTGTTGTTGCCTAGTGCAAGGCAATTGACATAAAGTGAAATGTATTCAAAGGGATAGAAACAACTAAATCTCAAGAAACCGATGATCATTAATTCAGAAATAGTCTCATTAGTTTATTTAAATCAACGACATGCATTTTTTTTACTTTAAAATATGCATATGAATGACAATTGTAGCAGCAGATAGACATTTTCTCAATGAAAACTCACTTTGATGAAAGGAATTCTATTTTACTTATTTTTGGGGGTTTGTTGTTTTATCTCTTTATGTGTCTGAATATTAAAGTAATAAATGGGATAGTTCAAGGACCCCTTTCAGCCATGACCCAAGCCAAAGCAACACAGATCCAGTTACATAAGTCACAAAGCTGCAGTGCTTTAAAATTAAGTTTCATAGCAGGAAGAGGTATGCTCAGTCCCTGTTATGCACCACAATGCACCACTTGGGTGGCATAAAGGGATAAAATACTGACTATGGCCCAGCCTACCTGGCTTCAGTTAGTGGCTTGGCTGACTGATGGAGTGACAGGGAAGGAATGGGCTTCCCTATCCAAGGTGGTAAGACATTCATTGATATGCTCTCTAATGGGAGATGTTGTCAAAAGATGCAAGTTGCCCTTGGATGTAATCAACCAGCGTGGATGGGGGTGGGGTTGAAAAAGGGAATAGATAGGTCATAAAAAAATTCCACACCAGATGGAAGCACAGACGAGCCAAACACCAGGATGCCCTCAGGATACACAACTGGCCCTGCAAAAATAAAGTAAGCCTGGGAGGTTAGAGTGTAGCTGGTAGACCTGGTGTGAACACCGGGTACTGTGGACTGGACTAGTAAAAATGAGGTCTGGGGCCACAAAAATACAGGCATGTCACCAGAATGTATAATCCTTAACTCTAAAGATTTATGTACAGCAATGAGCTTGTTTAATTCAAAGACTCATCTTCTACTATGGTTTTCCCATGAAGGGGGCTACAATCCCAAGACCTGTCATTCTTGCGAAGCCACATGGTATTGCAGCATTCCAGGCAAATGACTATGGAAATGTCAGCAGCTACCAGTTATCTCAGCAGAGTGATTCAGAACATAGCCTTCCATGGCATACAATAGAGGCAGCAATTGACATTTTGAACAGTGCATCTGTTTCTGCAATGGTCAGTACCATTTGTGAAAGGCTGGTCTAATCCTTCAGTGTGCAACTTTACCTTATCATGACCATGGTGGCTTAGAGAATCATTCTGTCTAGTTCATTTTTTCTTTAAGAGAAAAAAAGTGAACGCCATCTTTCCAATGTTCATCCATTCATTCCTATGACAATAGTCAAGGTGAAGTTAAGTATAGCAGAGCCCGCATAATGGATTTATATCTGTAGAGGCAAGAATGCAGCTGCATTAAATGTATGTGTGTGTGTGTGTGTGTGTGTGTGTGTGTGTGTGTGTGTGTGTGTGTGTGTGTGTGTGTGTGTGTGTGTGTGTGTGTGTGTGTATGAGTATGTCTGTGTTAGTCATGGTGCAAGAAAGTATAGCAGAGCAGAGAGAATGGATTTATGTATGGATATTTATGTGCAAATCTAGAGGAGTAAGAATACAGCTGAATGAAATACATGTGCGTGTGTGTGTGTGTGTGTGTGTGTGTGTGTGTGTGTGTGTGTGTGTGTGTGTGTGTGTGTGTATGCATGCTGTAGCATACCCTGATTAAAAGAATGTGTATAGCATACAACATATTTTCCCACTATGTGTCTGCTATTGGATTGTTCTATTTTAATGTACAGCTATTGAGGAATACATATACTCAGTGAAGTAATCCACAGACTATATTACCATACATGGTTCAACACAGTAGACAGAAGATAAGCTGATGAAAACTACATTATCCATGATGCGGTGTGATAGACACTATACTTTTCCTGTGCACACACACGTGTGTGTGTGTGGGGGGGTGCACCTGTTTGCATCTGCGTAAATGTATATTGTGTGTGTGTGTATGTGTGTGTGTGTGTGTGTGTGTGTGTGTGTGTGTGTGTGTGTGTGTGTGTGTGTGTGTGTGTGTGTGTGTGTGTGCATGAAATGTGGCTGTGTGTGTATGTATGTGAGACTGATGAGATATTTAGAGACCACTGCTAAGAAGTACATTTCCTTTACTCCCTGAGATGTATCAGCTTAGTTATAAAATGTACAGGACAGTGTAGGGAAGTTTTCCTCAGCTCATCCATCTCAGAAAACAGTTTTTGTTTCTTATCCAAGTCTTCTTTTAAGAATGTTACTTTTCATAGATTAGTTTTCCCAAACTAAGTATCTGTGAACCTAATTTCATTCCCAATAACCATGGTAATATCAAATTCGGCATCTTTTAAAACAATGCGTATTACATTAAGAAATATAATTTAACAATAAAATAATCATGGTTGCAATACTCCTTTTCTTATTGCATACAAAGTTGCAAATGAAGGAGTGTGAAGGAAATTCAGATAGGTACCCAAGTACTTGAATGAAGTACTGTGATTTCAAACTTTGACTTTGTTTGTTAATGGAAAAAGAAATCATTTAAGTGTTCACATGAATAGCCTGACTTTATACTGGGATGCCAGATGAACTTTCATGAGCACAATATAGACTCACAGAAATTGCAAGTAATGTGTTATACCTTATATCATGTGCATAATTTTTTTAGAATCCCATGTTATCACTTCTGTACCATCACTGCAAAATTAGTGCTCTCCATTATGAAAATTTATGATCGAATGTATAAACTGCAGCTTTGGCGCAGTTTGATAAGGTCTAGTTATCACACAGATCTCTAATTGTTTACGTGGGTAATTTAGCTTTCACTTGTTAGTTATAAGATGACCTCAGTGATGGCTAGAAAATTACTTAAGACCTGTGATTTAATGAATGTGTATTGCACACAGATGTTTCCCTTGTATATGTCTGCTATTTGAATGTTCTCTTTTTGTGTGCTACTATTGAGGAATGCATATATCAGAGAAGTCATTTAGAAAGTTCAGTTTGCAGTGATACATATGAAATATGCATTTATGGCCTCTTCCTTGGATGGAACAAAACAATTGTACAAAT